>NW_021823522.1:0-25000 GCF_901001165.1 Salmo trutta | reverse complement strand
GACGCTGTCTGGGTGAAGCAGTGTGTTCTGGGTAACAGAGGAGGACCTATCACAAGTCAACAATTGTTTTAACCTTTTTTTTTTTTTTTTTACTTTTACAATGTAAAATATTTTTAGGTTGAGACCCAGAGGAGACGAAACAGGTTCTACCAAACGATCAGAGAACTTAGAACCTGTCACCATAGTTAACGCTAAGCAGTATTCTGTGGTTGGGTCACGGGACCACAGGGGACCTCTTGTGTTAAAGGGACCTCATTAAGGACTGTAACAGAGCAGAGAGGAGGGTCTGCCTCCGCCTGTCTCACTAACTAACCACTCGTAGCCATGGGAACCAGGAACAGAGTCTCTATTTCCTGTAGAGGTGGTGCTGAAGGAGAATGTTAATAAAGTATTTACTCCTAAACTGTCTGTCTGTCTGTCTGGTTACTGAACGTGGCCCTGGAGGTCTGGTGGCTTCATGTCTGTCTATCTGCTTGACGTCCTGACGGTAGTCTACGGGCCGGGAGAAACTGGGATCCATGGTTTGTTTTTCTTTAAACAGCCATCTTTTTATAGTAATGTCAAACCAAGTAATATAATTTCAGTTGATTCAACTGTATTTAATTATTTGGTTGGACATTACTTTAAGGGTGTTATGCCTGTTTTAAACGGCATTACATAACCCCCCCCATCACTCCTATTAGATTTTGACCAAGTGATGGCTTTAGTTAGCTTCATTTGTAGTGGCTGTTTAAAAATACAAAGTGCCGATTTATGTCTTAGGGATTCCTGCCTTGCCTACATGCAGTGCATTTGGAAAGTATTCAGACCCCTTGACTTTGCCCACATTTTGTTACCTTTCAGCCTTATTCTAAAATGTATTAAATTTGTTTTTTCCCCCTCATCAATCGACACACAATACCCCATAATGACATCACGATACCCCATAATGACATCACGATACCCCATAATGACATCACAATACCCCATAATGACATCACAATACCCCATAATGACATCACGATACCCCATAATGACATCGCAATACCCCATAATGACATCGCGATACCCCATAATGACATCACGATACCCCATAATGACATCACGATACCCCATAATGACAAAGCAAAAACAGATTTTTAGACAATTTTGCAAATGTATAAATAAATAAATAAACTGAAATAGCATTGCATAAGTATTCAGACTCTTTACTTTGTTGAAACACCTTTGGCAGCGATTACAGTCTTGAGTCTTCTTGGGTATGACGCTACAAGCTTGGCACACCTGTATTTGGGGAGTTTCTCATGTTCTTCTCTGCTGAGCCTCTCAAGCTCACGCAGAGATTGGCTGTGGGTTTAGGGTCATTGTCCTGTTGGTGAACATTCGCCCCCAGTGAGAGGTCTTGAGCGCTCTGGAGCAGTTTCCGTCACTCTGGAGCTCTGTCAGAGTGACCATTTGGGTTCTTGGTCACCTCCCTTGGTCACCAAGGCTCTTCTCTCCCCCGATTGTTCAGTTTGGCCGGGCGGCCAGCTCTAGGAAGAGTCTTGGTGGTTCCAAACTTCTTCCATTTAAGAATAAATGGAGGCCACTGTGTTCTTGGGGACCATCAATGCTGCAGAAATGTTTGGTACCCTTCCCCAGATCTGTGCCTCGACACAATCCTGTCTCTTTACGGACAATTCCTTCGACCTCATGGCTTGGTTTTTGCTCTGACATGCACTGTCAACTGTGGGACCTTATATAGACAGGTATGTGTGCCTTTCCAAATCATGTCCAATCAATTGAATTTACCACAGGTGGACTCCAATCAAGTTGTAGAAACATCTCAAGGATGATCAATGGAAACAGGATGGACCTGAGCTCAATTGAGTCTCATAGCAAAGGGTCTGAACACTTACAATACCAGTCAAAAGTTTGGACACACCTACTCATTTCAGGGTTTCAAAGTTCTATACATTTTCCGTATTGACTGACCTTCATGTGTTAAAGTAATGATGGACTGTTGTTTCACTTTGCTTATTTGAGCTGTTCTTGGCATAATATGGACTTGGTCTTTTACCAGATAGAGCTTATCTTCTGTATACCACCCCTACTTGTCACAACACAACTGACTGGTTCAAACACATTAAGAAATTCCACAAATGAACTTTTAACAAGGCACACCTGTTAATTGAAGTGACTACCATTCCAGGTGACTACCTCATGAGCGGGTTGAGAGAATGCCAAGCTGTCTAGGCAAAAGGTGGCTACTTTGAAGAATTTTAAATATACATTTTTTTGGTTACTACATGATTCCATGTGTTATTTCATAGTTTTGATGTCTTCACTATTATTCTACAATATTAAAGAAAAACCCTGGAATGACTAGGTGTGTCCACTTTTGACTGGTACTGTTTATTATAAAGGTATGTTTTTATTTGTAATAAAAATTATAAAAACCTGTTTTCGTTTTGTCATTATGGGGTTATTGTGTGTAGATTGCCGATTAACATTTTTTAAATCTATTTTAGAATAAGGCTGTAATGTAACAAAATGTGGAAAAAGTCAAGGGGTCTGAATACTGTCCGAAGACACATGGTCTCCCGAGTGGCGCAAGAGGCGTCACTACAGTCCCTGGTTTGAATCCAGGCTGTATCACATCCGGCTGTGATTGGGAGTCCCATAGGGCGACGCACAATTTGGACCAGCATCGTCCGGGTTTGGCCCGGGGTAGGCCGTCATTGTAAATAAGAATTAGTTCTTAACTGACTTAAATAAAATATATATATATGCTTTTCCTACACGCTTAGTATTCAGACGTGCCTTATTTAGTCACACAACACGCTCTGCAGGTGTGGCTACATTATGTTCTCTGAATAAATGTATGAATAAAAAAAAAACAGCCTTTAAGCATGAAATTATGGAAACGATGGTTTGATTCAGTCCTGCAGTTTTGTTGAAGCTCATTCAGCAACACACGACGCAGCGCTGTCGGTTACTGGCTTGTTATTCCCATTTATCAGTCGCTGACTTGTTATTCCCATTTATCAGTTACTGACTTGTTATTCCCATTTCATCAGTTACTGACTTGTTATTCCCATTTACTGACTTGTTATTCCCATTTACTGACTTGTTATTCCCATTTACTGACTTGTTATTCCCATTTATCAGTTACTGACTTGTTATTCCCATTTATCAGTTACTGACTTGTTATTCCCATTTCATCAGTTACTGACTTGTTATTCCCATTTACTGACTTGTTATTCCCATTTACTGACTTGTTATTCCCATTTACTGACTTGTTATTCCCATTTATCAGTTACTGACTTGTTATTCCCACTCCCTATCACTCACCGCTGTCATCAAATGGACTCAAACGAGCCACAAGTTCTGACATCATGAAACCCAAATACAGCGATGAGTTTCTTTCATACAACCTTCTAACGAGCAGCGCCCACAATGTGTTGTGGAAGAGCCTTTAGTAACGAGTCTCTCATAACGGAACAAATGAAATAAAACAGCAACGACCTGGGGAATAGTTACAGGGGAGAGGAGGGGGGATGAATGAGCCAATCGGAAGCTGGGGATGATTAGGTGGCCCTGATGGTATGAGGGCCAGATTGGGAATTTAGCCAGGACACCGGGGTTAACACCCCTACTATTACGATAAGCACCATGGGATCTTTAATGACCTCAGAGAGTCAGGACACCCGTTTAACGTCCCATCCGAAAGACAGCACCCTACACAGGGCAGTGTCCCCAATCACTGCCCTGGGGCATTGGGATATTTTTTAGACCAGAGGAAAGGGTGCCTCCTACTGGCCCTCCAACACCACCTGGTCTCCCATCCAGGGACTGACCAGGACCAACCCTGCTTAGCTTCAGAAGCAAGCCAGCAGTGGGATGCAGGGTGGTCTGCTGCTGGTTAAAGCCAGCGGTGGGATGCAGGGTGGTCTGCTGCTGGTTAAAGCCAGCGGTGGGATGCAGGGTGGTCTGCTGCTGGTTAAAGCCAGCGGTGGGATGCAGGGTGGTCCGCTGCTGGTTAAAGCCAGCGGTGGGGTGCAGGGTGGTCCGCTGCTGGTTAAAGCCAGCGGTGGGATGCAGGGTGGTCCGCTGCTGGTTAAAGCCAGCGGTGGGGTGCAGGGTGGTCCGCTGCTGGTTAAAGCCAGCGGTGGGATGCAGGGTGGTCCGCTGCTGGTTAAAGCCAGCGGTGGGGTGCAGGGTGGTCCGCTGCTGGTTAAAGCCAGCGGTGGGATGCAGGGTGGTCCGCTGCCGGTTAAAGCCAGCGGTGGGGTGCAGGGTGGTCCGCTGCCGGTTAAAGCCAGCGGTGGGGTGCAGGGTGGTAGGCTGCCGGTTAAAGCCAGCGGTGGGGTGCAGGGTGGTAGGCTGCCGGTTAAAGCCAGCGGTGGGGTGCAGGGTGGTCCGCTGCCGGTTAAAGCCAGCGGTGGGGTGCAGGGTGGTCCGCTGCCGGTTAAAGCCAGCGGTGGGGTGCAGGGTGGTCGGCTGCCGGTTAAAGCCAGCGGTGGGGTGCAGGGTGGTCCGCTGCCGGTTAAAGCCAGCGGTGGGGTGCAGGGTGGTCCGCTGCCGGTTAAAGCCAGCGGTGGGGTGCAGGGTGGTAGGCTGCCGGTTAAAGCCAGCGGTGGGGTGCAGGGTGGTAGGCTGCCGGTTAAAGCCAGCGGTGGGGTGCAGGGTGGTCTGCTGCCGGTTAAAGCCAGCGGTGGGATGCAGGGTGGTCTGCTGCCGGTTAAAGCCAGCGGTGGGGTGCAGGGTGGTCTGCTGCCGGTTAAAGCCAGCGGTGGGGTGCAGGGTGGTCCGCTGCCGGTTAAACCAACTGAAGGGAACGAACCGTGTGATTAAAGGGACCAATCAGACCAACAGATGCCGGGACACTCAGGTGTCCTGAAAGACTTCGGACTAGACGTCACATCCCTGCAAGTTATTAAAAGGCCGTACAATTTCAATTCCACATAACTGCGTTTTCATCGACTTTAACAAATCAAAATCACATTTTATTTGGTCGTATACACATAGATGTTATTGCAGGTGTTTTCTAAGCTCTAACATCTAACAATACCCACAAAGCTGTGGGAAAGTTGATATGATTCAGTTTGCTGCCGTGACGACTGGTCTCCGTGACGACTGGTCTCCCGTCTCCAGCGATCAGAAGGTAAAATAAATCTAAAGTCGTTTACACTGAGTGGACAAAACATTAGGAACACCTTAAGTCATTAACGTTGGGAGTTCTACCCCCCTTCTGCCCTCAGAACAGCCTCAATTCGTCGGGACACGGACTCTACAAAGTGTTGAAAGCGTTCCACAGGGATGCTGGTCCAAAGCTTCCCACAGTTGTATCTGGGTGTCCGTCGGGCGGCCGGGTCCGTCACAGCCAATGGAGGTGAGGGTGCTGCAGCACCCCTGAAAAATCTGTTTTTTTTCCCCCGCCACAAAAAGGTTGCATAGTAAACGTAAATGACCTTGAAAAACTGTAAAAGGAAAGTCAACTCCACTTGAGACCCAGTTAGCAGACAGACAGCATGTTTCGTGAAACTTTATTCTCATATAAAACCCATAAATACAGTGTCTGCAAGTGACATCAGGAGCGTGCACACAATTACAGCCAGGCGTGCGCACGTAGAGCTGCTGCAGTACAGTAGAAGATGGCAGTCTAGTAAATATACATCTATATCTGGTATAACTATATCTACGGCCAGGCCAGGACCGATCACTGAAACATTCTCTCTCTCTGGGACGTCAGAAACGGCTGCATCGTCGCCACGGAGATCAGGCAGAACGGGAAGGAGGGGGGAGGGGAACAGGAAGGAGGAGGGAGGGGAACAGGAAGGAGGAGGGAGGGGAACGGGAAGGAGGAGGGAGGGGAACGGGAAGGAGGAGGGAGGAGAACAGGAAGGAGGAGGGAGGGGAACAGGAAGGAGGAGGGAGGGGACCAGGAAGGAGGAAGGAGGGGAACAGGAAGGAGGAAGGAGGGGAACAGGAAGGAGGAAGGAGGGGAACAGGAAGGGTGACATCCAGCAGATAAAACGTGTGCTGATATGATAAAGCGTCTCTTTCAGGTAGAACACAAAGCTGCATCTACGTAGAGCGGACGTGTCTATGCTGTGTGTTTCTATGTGGACGTGTCTACGCTGTGTGATTCTACGTAGACGTGTCTATGCTGTGTGTTTCTACGTGGGCGTGTCTACGCGGGCGGCGTCTTGAAGGCGCCCCAGCCGTGGAAGCATCGTGTGAAGCAGTGGGGTTCGTTCCCCTTCCTGACCAGACGCAGCTTCCTGGGCGTCTCCGACTCCTTAGAACGTATGTGTTGGATGTACACCTGGAGGAGAGACAGAAAAACCATTATATCACCACCTGGAGGAGAGACAGAACCACCTGGAGGAGAGACAGAACCACCTGGAGGAGAGACAGAAAAACCATTATATCACCACCTGGAGGAGAGACAGAACCACCTGGAGGAGAGACAGAAAAACCATTATAACACCACCTGGAGGAGAGACAGAACAACCATTACATTACCACCTGGAGGAGAGACAAAACCACCTGGAGGAGAGACAGAACCACCTGGAGAAGAGACAGAACCACCTGGAGGAGAGACAGAACCACCTGGAGGAGAGACAGAAAAACCATTATATCACCACCTGGAGGAGAGACAGAACCACCTGGAGGAGAGACAGAAAAACCATTATAACACCACCTGGAGGAGAGACAGAACCACCTGGAGGAGAGACAGAACAACCATTACATTACCACCTGGAGGAGAGACAAAACCACCTGGAGGAGAGACAGAACCAGAACCACCTGGAGGAGAGACAGAACCACCTGGAGGAGAGACAGAACCACCTGGAGGAGAGACAGAACAACCATTACATTACCACCTGGAGGAGAGACAAAACCACCTGGAGGAGAGACAGAACCAGAACCACCTGGAGGAGAGACAGAACCACCTGGAGGAGAGACAGAACCACCTGGAGGAGAGACAGAACCACCTGGAGGAGAGACAGAAAAACCATTATATCACCACCTGGAGGAGAGACAGAACCACCTGGAGGAGAGACAGAAAAACCATTATAACACCACCTGGAGGAGAGACAGAACCACCTGGAGGAGAGACAGAACAACCATTACATTACCACCTGGAGGAGAGACAAAACCACCTGGAGGAGAGACAGAACCAGAACCACCTGGAGGAGAGACAGAACCACCTGGAGGAGAGACAGAACCACCTGGAGGAGAGACAGAACAACCATTACATTACCACCTGGAGGAGAGACAAAACCACCTGGAGGAGAGACAGAACCAGAACCACCTGGAGGAGAGACAGAACCACCTGGAGGAGAGACAGAACCACCTGGAGGAGAGACAGAAAAACCATTATATCACCACCTGGAGGAGAGACAGAACCACCTGGAGGAGAGACAGAAAAACCATTATATTACCACCTGGAGGAGAGACAGAACAACCATTATATTACCACCTGGAGGAGAGACAGAACCACCTGGAGGAGAGACAGAACCACCTGGAGGAGAGACAGAACCACCTGGAGGAGGGAGAGACAGAACAACCATTATATTACCACCTGGAGGAGAGACAGAACCGCCTGGAGGAGAGACAGAACCGCCTGGAGGAGAGACAGAACCGCCTGGAGGAGAGACAGAACCGCCTGGAGGAGAGACAGAACCGCCTGGAGGAGAGACAGAACCGCCTGGAGGAGAGACAGAACCACCTGGAGGAGAGACAGAACCATCATTATATTACCACCTGGAGGAGAGACAGAACCACCTGGAGGAGAGACAGACAAACCATTATATTACCACCTGGAGGAGAGACAGAACCACCTGGAGGAGAGACAGAACCGCCGGGAGGAGAGACAGAACCACCATTATATTACCACCTGGAGGAGAGACAGAACCACCTGGAAGAGAGACAGAACAACCATTATATTACCACCTGGAGGAGAGACAGAACCACCATTATATTACCACCTGGAGGAGAGACAGAACCACCATTATATTACCACCTGGAGGAGAGACAGAACCACCTGGAGGAGAGACAGAACAACCATTATATTACCACCTGGAGGAGAGACAGAACCACCTGGAGGAGAGACAGAACCGCCTGGAGGAGAGACAGAACCGCCTGGAGGAGAGACAGAACCGCCTGGAGGAGAGACAGAACCGCCTGGAGGAGAGACAGAACCGCCTGGAGGAGAGACAGAACCGCCTGGAGGAGAGACAGAACCGCCTGGAGGAGAGACAGAACCGCCTGGAGGAGAGACAGAACCGCCTGGAGGAGAGACAGAACCATCATTATATTACCACCTGGAGGAGAGACAGAAAAACCATTATATTACCACCTGGAGGAGAGACAGAAAAACCATTATATTACCACCTGGAGGAGAGACAGAACCGCCTGGAGGAGAGACAGAACCACCATTATATTACCATCTGGAGGAGAGACAGAACCACCTGGAGGAGAGACGGAACAACCATTATATTACCACCTGGAGGAGAGACAGAACCGCCTGGAGGAGAGACAGGACCACCTGGAGGAGAGACAGAACCGCCTGGAGGAGAGACAGAACCGCCTGGAGGAGAGACAGAACCGCCTGGAGGAGAGACAGAACCGCCTGGAGGAGAGACAGAACCGCCTGGAGGAGAGACAGAACCGCCTGGAGGAGAGACAGAACCGCCTGGAGGAGAGACAGAACCGCCTGGAGGAGAGACAGAACCGCCTGGAGGAGAGACAGAACCGCCTGGAGGAGAGACAGAACCGCCTGGAGGAGAGACAGAACCGCCTGGAGGAAACAATATAATCTGACAGACTCTAGACACAGTAAAGATATAGTAAAACAATAGACTGACAGACTCTAGACACAGTAAAGATATAGTAAAACTATAGAAACAAATCATTACTGTTTGGGCGGGAGAGGGTCACATATCTCACCTGGCAGGCTTTGAGGCTGAGTTTAATTTCTACCTGACTGGTCTGAGTTCCCACCCACATGTACACCTGACAGAGAGAGAGACAGAAAACACTATTAAAGGTGTAGGGTCCAGGTGTATATAGATAGACAGGTGTAGTGTCCAGGTGTATATAGATAGACAGGTGTAGTGTCCAGGTGTATATAGATAGACAGGTGTAGTGTCCAGGTGTATATAGATAGACAGGTGTAGTGTCCAGGTGTATATAGATAGACAGGTGTAGTGTCCAGGTGTATATAGACAGACAGGTGTAGTGTCCAGGTGTATATAGACAGACAGGTGTAGTGTCCAGGTGTATATAGACAGACAGGTGTAGTGTCCAGGTGTATATAGATAGACAGGTGTCGTGTCCAGGTGTATAGACAGCTCGTCCCACCTCTTGGCCGTTGTCCAGCAGCATGATGTCATCGTCGGCCAGGTCATCCTGACAGAAGTCGGAGCATTTCTCCGACACGGCGAAGTATCCCTTCTCATTGGAACAGCGGAACAGTCTGGCGTACTTCATGTAGTCAGCGTCCTCGTCGTACACCTTCTGACAGCCAATCCCCACCCAGAAGAAGTTCTCCGGCTCCTCCCCCTCGTTGATCACCTAGGAGACAGGAGCTCCGTGGTTACCAGTCAAACTGCCACGGTCAGAGGTTCCACGGTTACCAGTCAAACTGCCACGGTCAGAGGTTCCATGGTAACCAGTCAAACTGCCACGGTCAGAGGTTCCATGGTAACCAGTCAAACTGCCACGGTCAGAGGTTCCATGGTAACCAGTCAAACTGCCACGGTCAGAGGTTCCATGGTAACCAGTCAAACTGCCACGGTCAGAGGTTCCATGGTAACCAGTCAAACTGCCACGGTCAGAGGTTCCATGGTAACCAGTCAAACTGCCACGGTCAGAGGTTCCATGGTAACCAGTCAAACTGCCACGGTCAGAGGTTCCATGTTAACCAGTCAAACTGCCACGGTCAGAGGTTCCATGGTAACCAGTCAAACTGCCACGGTCAGAGGTTCCATGGTTACCAGTCAAACTGCCACGGTCAGAGGTTCCATGGTTACCAGTCAAACTGCCACGGTCAGAGGTTCCATGGTTACCAGTCAAACTGCCACGGTCAGAGGTTCCATGGTTACCAGTCAAACTGCCACGGTCAGAGGTTCCATGGTTACCAGTCAAACTGCCACGGTCAGAGGTTCCATGGTTACCAGTCAAACTGCCACGGTCAGAGGTTCCATGGTAACCAGTCAAACTGCCACGGTCAGAGGTTCCATGGTTACCAGTCAAACTGCCACGGTCGTCATTGTAAATAAGAATGTGTTCTTAACTGGCCTAATTAAATAAAGGATCAATTAATTAATTAATTGATTGAGGATGTTAGCTATACTTGTTTGCTGTAGGTGAGACAGACAGGCAGCTATAACAGACAGACAGACAGGTATAAAGACAGACAGACCTGTTTGCTGTAGGTATAACAGACAGACAGGTATAAAGACAGACAGGTATAAAGACAGACAGGTATAAAGACAGACAGGTATAAAGACAGACAGGTATAAAGACAGACGTACCTGTTTGCTGTAGGTATCATCAAACAGACAGTTCATGATGTCTTCAGCCAGTTTGGCCTCATCAGGGTCAGCAGCCCGGCCCACCCAGGTATAGACTATCCCCTGGTTGTCTGTACTCTCAAACGGCACCTACATACACACACACACACACACACACGTCAGTCAATACACTATTAACCTGTTGGGGTATAGGGGGCAGTATTTTCACGGCCGGATAAAAACCGTACCCAATTTAAACTGGTTACTACTCTTGCCCAGAAACGACAATATGCATAGAAAACACTCTGAAGTTTCTAAAACTGTTTGAATGGTGTCTGAGTATAACAGAACTCATATGGCAGGCAAAAACCTGAGAAGATTCCATACAGGAAGTGCCCTGTCTGACAATTTGTTGTCCTTCTGTTGCATCTCTATCAAAAATACAGCATCTGTGCTGTAACGTGACACTTTCTAAGGCTTCCATTGGCTCTCTAAAGCGTTCAGAAAGTGGAATGATGTGTCTCCTGTCTCTGGGCAAAGTACAGCAGCAGAGTTTGTAAGTGGACTGCCTGGGGACAGTGAGACAGATGCACGTTCACGAGACTCCTCCATTTTTTTCTTTCAGCCTTTGAATGAATACAACGTTGCCCGGTTGGAATATTATCGCTATTTTACGAGAAAAATAGCATAAAAATTGATTTTAAACAGCATTTGACTTGCTTCTAAGTACGGTAATGGAATATTTTTTATTTATTTGTCACGAAATAAGTTTGCGCATTATCCTTCGGATACTGACCTCAACGCACGAACAAAACTGAGGTATTTGGATATAACTATGGATTATTTGGAACCAAAACAACATTTGTTGTTTAAGTAGAAGTCCTGGGAGTGCATTCTGACGAAGAACAGCAAAGGTAATCCAATTTTTCTAATAGTAATTCTGAGTTTAGGTTGCCCCGAACTTGGCGGGTGTCTGAATAGCTCACCGTGATGGCCGGGCTATGTACTCAGAATATTGCAAAATGTGCTTAGCCGAAAAGCTATTTTAAAATCGGACACCGCGATTGCATAAAGGAGTTCTGTATCTATAATTCTTAAAATAAGTGTTATGCATTTTGTCAACGTTTATCGTGAGTAATTTAGTAAATTCACCGGAAGTGTTCGGTGGGAATGCTAGTCACATGCTAGTTACATGCTAATGTAAAAAGCTGGTTTTTGATATAAATATGAACTTGATTGAACAAAACATGCATGTATTGTATAACATAATGTCCTAGGAGTGTCATCCGATGAAGATCATCAAAGGTTAGTGCTGCATTTAGCTGTGGTTTTGGTTTTTGTGACATTATATGCTAGCTTGAAAAATGGGTGTCTGATTATTTCTGGCTGGGTACTCTGCTGACATAATCTCATGTTTTGCTTTCGCTGTAAAGCCTTTTTGAAATCGGACAATGTGGTTAGATTAACGAGAGTCTTGTCTTTAAAATGGTGTAAAATAGTCATATGTTTGAGAAATTTAAGTTATAGCATTTTTGAGGTATTTGAATATCGCGCCACGCGATTCCACTGGCTGTTGACTACGGTGGCCCAGAGAGGTTAAGCGGCTGACATTTTACACTCAATTAAAGTTCTGACAAGTTAAAGGTTTTTAATCAGTGTGATATTTCCTGTGTTTTTGAGGTCAGAAGGTCAGAGTGTCTCAGGTCAGAGGTCAGTGCGTCTCAGGTTAGGGGTCAGAGGTCAGTGCGTCTCAGGTTAGGGGTCAGTGCGTCTCAGGTTAGGGGTCAGTGCGTCTCAGGTTAGGGGTCAGTGCGTCTCAGGTTAGGGGTCAGTGCGTCTCAGGTTAGGGGTCAGTGCGTCTCAGGTTAGGGGTCAGTGCGTCTCAGGTTAGGGGTCAGTGCGTCTCAGGTTAGGGGTCAGTGCGTCTCAGGTTAGGGGTCAGAGCGTCTCAGGTTAGGGGTCAGAGGTCAGTGCGTCTCAGGTCAGGTCAGTGCATCTCAGGTCAGAGCGTCTCAGGTCAGAGGTCAGTGTGTCTCAGGTTAGGGGTCAGAGGTCAGTGTATCTCAGGTTAGGGGTCAGAGGTCAGTGTGTCTCAGGTATATAACTGACCTTGAGGATGAAGCAGAACTCTGAGTTCAGGTTACTGGAGTCCGTTCCTATCTGGATCGTCCTGGGGGGGGGAGAGAGAGACAGAGAGAGAGAGAGGAGAGCTCCAGTTGGTTAACTCTTCCTCATTGAAAAACGTCTCCTCGTCACAGCCGTTCTAGAGTCATGTGACCTGGTACAGAGAGCGCTGCCATTGGTGCGTATGTGGTAGAGGGAGGGTACCTGGTACAGAGAGCGCTGCCATTGGTGCGTATGTGGTAGAGGGAGGAGGGTACCTGGTACAGAGAGCGCTGCCATTGGTGCGTATGTGGTAGAGGGAGGAGGGGTACCTGGTACAGAGAGCGCTGCCATTGGTGCGTATGTGGTAGAGGGAGGGCTGAGCGGCATCGACCTTCTGTTTCCTCTTCCCTTTATGAACGATGAACTTCCTCTTGAAGTGAGACAGGAACTTGAGATTCTCCTGCTGCTGGGTCATACGGACCACCTACAGAGGACAAAACATTAGGAACACCGAGAGGACAAAACATTAGGAACACCTACAGAGGACAAAACATTAGGAACACCTACAGAGGACAAAACATTAGGAACACCTACACGGGACAAAACATTAGGAACACCGACAGGGGACAAAACATTAGGAACACCGACAGGGGACAAAACATTAGGAACACCGACAGGGGACAAAACATTAGGAACCTCTGGTTTCCCAGGGAAGAGGGATGTCTAGTCCTGCTGTGTGTCTCTGTGTGTGTGTGTGTGTGTGTGTGTGTGTGTGTGTGTGTGTACACACCTCCAGTTTCCCGGGGAAGAGACTCTCAAACTTCTTCTGCAGAGAGAAGGTGAAGGTGAGCCAGCCCATGTTAGAGGCCTGCCTGCCCTGCCAGAAATACACAACACACTGGAAGTCTTCCTCCACTCTCTCCTCCTCCTCTTCCTCTCCTCCGTGGTGGCCGTGTCTCTCCTTCTTCTCCTTGTCCTCATCGTCGTATTCTACTGGCACCCAGTACCTACACACACACACACACACCACTTCATTCAGTCCATAGTATGTCCGCATTCTTCCTACAGTCCTGAGACAGACCCACAGTCCTCCTACAGTCCAGAGACAGACCCACAGTCCTCCTACAGTCCTGAGACAGACCCACAGTCCTCCTAGTCCTGAGACAGACCCACAGTCCTCCTACAGTCCTGAGACAGACCCACAGTCCTCCTACAGTCCTGAGACAGACCCGCAGTCCTCCTACAGTCCTGAGACAGACCCGCAGTCCTCCTACAGTCCTGAGACAGACCCGCAGTCCTCCTACAGTCCTGAGACAGACCCGCAGTCCTCCTACAGTCCTGAGACAGACCCACAGTCCTCCTACAGTCCTGAGACAGACCCGCAGTCCTCCTACAGTCCTGAGACAGACCCGCAGTCCTCCTACAGTCCTGAGACAGACCCACAGTCCTGTGTGTGTCTCTCTGTGTGTCTCTGTGTGTGTGGTGTGTTGTGTTGTGTGTGTGTGTGTGTGTCTCTGTCTGTCTCTGTCTGTGTGTGTGTGTGTGTGTGTGTGTACCTGCAGAGGAAGACGTAACAGTCCTGTGTGTGGAAGTGTCCAAACTCCTCCTCTGGCAGACGAGCAAACTTCTTCCCCTCCAACACAAATCCCTCCATTCCATCCAGATCCTCATTCCACTCCTCCATCATCTGCTCTGCCTGGAGAGAGGAGGGGGAGAGAGGAGGAGAGAGGAGGGGGGAGGGAGAGGAGGAGGAGAGAGGGAGAGGGAAAGGAGGAGAGAGGAGGGGGGAGGGAGAGGAGGAGGAGAGAGGGAGAGGGAAAGGAGGAGAGAGGGGGAGAGGAGGAGAGAGGGAGAGGGAAAGGAGGAGAGAGGGGGAGAGGAGCGGGAGAGGGAGAGAGAGGAGGGAGGAGGAGGAGAGAGAGGGAGGGAGGGGGAAGAGGAGGGAGAGGAGGAGGGGGGAGAGGGAGGGAGAGAGAAGTGTTTACCTCAGTGAGGGCCATGGGGGGTTGTCTGGGGAGGAAGAGAGCTGTTTACCTCAGTGAGGACCATGGGGGGTTGTCTGGGGAGGAAGAGAGCTGTTTACCTCAGTGAGGGCCATGGGGGGTTGTCTGGGTTAGGAAGAGAGCTGTTTACCTCAGTGAGGACCATGGGGGGGTTGTCTGGGGGAGGAAGAGAGCTGTTTACCTCAGTGAGGACCATGGGGGGTTGTCTGGGTTAGGAAGAGAGCTGTTTACCTCAGTGAGGACCATGGGGGGTTGTCTGGGTTAGGAAGAGAGCTGTTTACCTCAGTGAGGACCATGGGGGGTTGTCTGGGTTAGGAAGAGAGCTGTTTACCTCAGTGAGGACCATGGGGGGTTGTCTGGGGAGGAAGAGAGCTGTTTACCTCAGTGAGGACCATGGGGGGTTGTCTGGGGAGGAAGAGAGCTGTTTACCTCAGTGAGGACCATGGGGGGGTTGTCTGGGGAGGAAGAGAGCTGTTTACCTCAGTGAGGACCATGGGGGGTTGTCTGGGTTAGGAAGAGAGCTGTTTACCTCAGTGAGGACCATGGGGGGTTGTCTGGGGAGGAAGAGGGCGGTGAGGTCAGCCTTCATCTCGTCTTTCTTCTCAGCATCCTTCTTCACCTGAGACAGACAAGACAGGTCACACATTTTAAAAGACTATTTGAATCCACCAATCAAATGTACAAAAACAGGATCCAAACATGTCAAATGTCCCTGTCTGCATGGTACTAAAGGGTTTTACTCAAAGCCAGTGGCATGTCATTAGTAAAGGTTTCTAAAAAGTAAAAAAGGGGCATAGACAGCTGCCCGTGGGAATTCCTGATTCTACCAGTAAGGGGCCTAGACAGCTGCCCTGGGGAATTCCTGATTCTACCAGTAAGGGGCCTAGACAGCTGCCTTGGGGAATTCCTGATTCTACCAGTAAGGGGCCTTGACAGCTGCCCTGGGGAATTCCTGATTCTACCAGTAAGGGGCCTAGACAGCTGCCTTGGGGTCTTCCTGATTCTACCAGTAAGGGGCCTAGACAGCTGCCCTGGGGAATTCCTGATTCTACCAGTAAGGGGCCTAGACAGCTGCCTTGGGCAATTCCTGATTCTACCAGTAAGGGGCCTAGACAGCTGCCTTGGGCAATTCCTGATTCTACCAGTAAGGGGCCTAGACAGCTGCCCTGGGGAATTCCTTATTCTACCAGTAAGGGGCCTAGACAGCTGCCTTGGGGACATCCTGATTCTACCAGTAAGGGGCCTAGACAGCTGCCCTGGGGAATTCCTGATTCTACCAGTAAGGGGCCTAGCCAGCTGCCCTGGGGAATTCCTGATTCTACCAGTAAGGGGCCTAGACAGCTGCCTTGGGTACATCCTGATTCTACCAGTAAGGGGCCTAGACAGCTGCCTTGGGTACATCCTGATTCTACCAGTAAGGGGCCTAGACAGCTGCCCTGGGGAATTCCTGATTCTACCTGGAATATGTTGGAGAGGTTTCCATTAACCTGTTAGGGTATAGGGGGCAGTATTGAGAATTTTTTGAAAATATATGTGCCCATTTTTAACTGCCTATTACACCAACTCAGAAGCTAGAATATGCATATTATTGTTCAGGTTTGGATAGAAAACACCCTAAAGTTTCTAAAACTGTTTGAATGGTGTCTAGTATAACAGAACTCATTTGGCAGGCAAAACTCTGAGACAGATTCTGACAGGAAGTGGATTCCTGATGTGTTGAATTGACTTTCAGCCTATGCCATTGAAAAACAAAGGGGCTGAGGAATGTTTTGGCACTTCCTATTGCTTCCACAAGATGTCCCCAGCCTTTACAAAGTGTTTTGAGTCTTCTACTCTGAGATCTGACTGAAGAAGAGCCTTGGAACGGCGATGGCCCATTAGACACCTTGCGCGCGAGTTGATGGTGGGTACTCTCATTCCGAAACGTTTTAAAAGAGAACCCAATGGTCCGCCTTGAAATTTATTCATGTTCTGGTTAAAAAAGGCCCTAATGATTTATGCGATACAACGTTTGACATGTTTGAACGAACGTAAATATATTTTTTCCGTTCGGGAAGTGAAGTCCGGCTGGCTTAGATCATGTGCTACAACACGGAGGTTTTTGGACATAAATGATGAGCTTTTTTGAACAAAACTACATTCGTTATGGACCTGGGATTCTTTGGAAGTGACATCTGATGAAGAGAATCAAAGGTAATGGATTATTTACATAGTATTTTAGATCTCTCCAACATGGCGGTTAGTCTGTATCGCAATGCGTATTTTTCTGGCGCAGTGCTCAGATTATTGCAAAGTGTGATTTCCCAGTAAGGTTAATTTTAAATCTGGCAAGTCCATTGCGTTCAAGAGATGTAAATCTATAATTCTTTGAATGACAATATAATATTTTACCAATGTTTTCTAATATTAATTAATTATTTTGTTGTCATGACTTGACTCCCGGTATTGGAGGGAAACGATTTCCTGAACATCAACGCCATAGTAAAACGCTGTTTTTAGATATAAATATGAACTTGATAGAACTAAAAATGCATGCATTGTCTAACATAATGTCCTAGGAGTGTCATCTGATGGAGATTGTAAAAGGTTAGTGCATAATTTTAGCTGATTTTATGGTTTTGGTGACGCCTGTCTTTGAATCGACAATGCATTACACACAGCTATTGTCAATGTACTCTCCTAACATAACCTAACTTTATGCTTTCCCCGTAAAACCTTTTTGAAATCGGACAACGTGGTTAGATTAAGGAGATGTTTATCTTTCAAAGGGTGTAACTTAGTTGTATGTTTGAGAAATTTAAATTTTGACATTTATTTGGTTTCAAATTTGCCGCTCTTGAAATGCACCTGCTGTTGATAGGGTGCGCCACGGGTGGCACGCTAACGTCCCACATAGGCCCAAGAAGTTAAAGAACACCCTCTGTGTTCTGTTAGACAGGTTAGAGTTAGGGGTCAGGGTTAAAGGTCAGGAGTTAAGGTCCTGAGTCAATCACACGTCCAGGACAGCAGATGGCAGGGTTAGAGTTAGGGGTCAGCGTTAAAGGTCAGGAGTTAAGGCACCATCAAGTAGCAAAGTAAAGGATCATTAGTAGAGCTACACTAAGCTAGTTGATAGAGGGAGCTAGCTAGCCAGCTAGCTAGCATACACCCCTACACAACACACACCTTCCCCTGTAGCTAGCTAGCATACACCCCTACCTTCTCCTGTAGCTAGCTAGCATACACCCCTACCTTCTCCTGTAGCTAGCTAGCATACACCCCTACCTTCCCCTGTAGCTAGCTAGCTAGCTAGCTAGCATACACCCCTACCTTCCCCTGTAGCTAGCTAGCATACACCCCTACACAACACATACACCTTCCCCTGTAGCTAGCTAGCATACACCCCTACCTTCCCCTGTAGCTAGCTAGCTAGCATACACCCCTACCTCCCCCTGTAGCTAGCTAGCATACACCCCTACTTTCCCCTGTAGCTAGCTAGCATACACCCCTACCTTCCCCTGTAGCTAGCTAGCATACACCCCTACCTTCCCCTGTAGCTAGCTAGCATACACCCCTACCTTCCCCTGTAGCTAGCTAGCATACACCCCTACCTTCCCCTGTAGCTAGCTAGCATTCACCCCTACCTTCCCCTGTAGCTAGCTAGCATACACCCCTACCTTCCCCTGTAGCTAGCTAGCATACACCCCTACCTTCCCCTGTAGCTAGCTAGCATTCACCCCTACCTTCCCCTGTAGCTAGCTAGCATACACCCCTACCTTCCCCTGTAGCTAGCTAGCTAGCTAGCATACACCCCTACCTTCCCCTGTAGCTAGCTAGCATACACCCCTACCTTCCCCTGTAGCTAGCTAGCATACACCCCTTCACGACAGGTCGTGTTACTCACCTTCCCCTGTAATCCTTGCTGCTGCTCTACACTCTCAGCTGCTCTGGTGTAGTCCACCTTCAGGACATCATCCCAGTTCTGAAACTTAGACTTGAACACCTGGAGACAGAGAGAGAGAGAGAGAGAGAGAGAGAGAGAGAGAGAGAGAGAGAGAGAGAGAGAGAAAGAGAGAGAGGAGAGAGAAGAGAGTGTGTGGAGTCAACCTTCAGGACATCATTCCACTTGGAAAGGAGGGAGGAGTTAGAATGTCCTGTTAACTCGAGTTAAGTATTTTTCTTGCTCTTGCCAAGTCATCTGAGCTCTTGCCAAGTCAGTAGAGCCCTTGCCAAGTCATCTGAGCTCTTGCCAAGTCAGTAGAGCCCTTGCCACGTCAGTAGAGCCCTTGCCAAGTCATCCGAGCCCTTGCCAAGTCATCCGAGCCCTTGCCAAGTCATCCGAGCCCTTGCCAAGTCATCTGAGCCCTTGCCAAGTCAGTAGAGCCCTTGCCAAGTCAGTAGAGCCCTTGCCAAGTCAGTAGAGCCCTTGCCAAGTCAGTAGAGCCCTTGCCAAGTCAGTAGAGCCCTTGCCAAGTCAGTAGAGCTCTTGCCAAGTCATTTATATTTATCAAAATGTAATCCATTTTAAATTCAGGATGTAACAACATAATCTGGAATAAGTCAAGGGGCCAGCATCCCGGAGTCGCCTCTTCACTGTTGACGTTGAGACTGGTGTTTTGCGGGTACTATTTAATGAAGCTGCCAGTTGCAGAACTTTTATATTCCCCCTGTATATAGTCTCCACATTGACTCTGTACCGTAATACCCTGTATATAGCCTCCACATTGACTCTGTACCGTAATACCCTGTATATAGCCTCCACATTGACTCTGTACCGGTACCCCCTGTATATAGCCTCCACATTGACTCTGTACCGGTACCCCCTGTATATAGCCTCCACATTGACTCTGTACCGTAACACCCTGTATATAGCCTCCACATTGACTCTGTACCGTAATACCTGTATATAGCCTCCACATTGACTCTGTACCGTAATACCTGTATATAGCCTCCACATTGACTCTGTACCGGTACCCCCTGTGTATAGCCTCCACATTGACTCTGTACCGTAATACCCTGTATATAGCCTCCACATTGACTCTGTACCGTAATACCCTGTATATAGTCTCACTATTGTTATTTTACTGCTGCTCTTTAATTACTTGTTCCTTTAATTTCTTATTTTGTAAACTGTGTTGTTGGTTAAGGGCTACGTTGATGCATGGACTCACTCTGTGTGCAGTAATATCGTTTAACATGATTGTTGAATGACTACCTCATCTCTGTACCCCCACACATACAATTATCTATAAGGTCCCTCCTGTTGAGCAGTGAATTTTAAACACAAATTCAACCAAAGACCAGGGAGGTTTTCCAATGCAAAGATCGGCATCTAGATGGTTAAAACATTTTTTTATTTTAAACAGACATTGAATATCCCTTTGAGCATGGGGAAGTTATTAAATTACACTTTGGATGGTGTATCAATACACCCAGTCACTACAAAGATACAGGCGTCCTTCCAAACTCAGTTGCCGGAGAGGAAGGAAACCGCTCAGCGATTTCACCATGGTGACAAAATTTTATTTTTACATTTTATTTAACTAGGCAAGTCAGTTAAGAACAACTTCTTATTTACAATGACGGCCTACCCCGGCCAAACCCTAACGCCGCCCCTATGGGACTCCCAATCACGGCCCGGATGTGATACAGCCTGGAATCAAACCAGGGTCTGTAGCGACGCCTCTAGCACTGAGATGCAGCGCCTTAGACAGCTGCGCCACTCGGAAGCCCCAGTTCCAGAGTTTAATGGCAGCGAAAGGACAAACCGGAGGTTAACATTGTCGTTACTCCACAATACAAACATGACAAAGTGAAAAGCAGGAAGTCCGTACAGAATACAAATGTTCACAAAAACATTCATCCTGTTTGCAATATGGCACTAAAGTAAAACTGCCAAAAAATGTGGCAAAGAAATTAACTTTTTGTCATGAATACAAAGTGTTATTTTTTAGGCAAATCCAATAAAACAAATCACTGAGTACCACTTCATATTTTGTAGCATGGCGGTGGCTGCATCATGTTATGGGTATGCTTGTCATTGGCAAGGACTATGGAGCTTTTTAGGATAAAAAGAAACGGAATAGAGCGAAGCACAGACAAAATCCTGGAGGAAAAACTGGTTCAGTCTGCTTCCCACCAGACACAGAGACCTTTCAGCAGGACAATAACCCTCAACACAAGGCCAGGAGTTAAAACCTCCAGGAGGGTTTCTCTCCAGGAACAGGGTTGGAGTTAAAACCTCCAGGAGGGTCTCTCTCCAGGAACAGGGTTGGAGTTAAAACCTCCAGGAGGATATCTCTCCAGGAACAGGGTTGGAGTTAAAACCTCCAGGAGGGTCTCTCTCCAGGAACAGGGTTGGAGTTAAAACCTCCAGGAGGATATCTCTCCAGGAACGGGGTTGGAGTTAAAACCTCCAGGAGGGCATCTGCCTACCTGGCACTCTGTCCCCTCCAGGTTCCTGGTAACAGGGTTGGAGTGTAAACCTCCGGGAGGGTATCTGCCTACCTGGCACTCGGTCCCCTCCAGGTTCCTGGTAACAGTAGCGTGTTTGGGCCGGTGCAGCATGGTGCAGACTTCCTGTCCCAGCTTCAGGGCGGCTGCTCTCACCAAACGAGGAGACTTCCTCCCAATCCAGATAAACACATCAGACAGACAGTCCAGGATGTACACTCCTTTAGTGTCCAGCAGGGTCTGGAGCTACAGATACAGAGAGAGAGACAGAGAGAGACAGAGAGAGACAGAGACAGAGAGAGACAGAGAGACAGAGAGAGAGACAGGTAGAGAGACAGGTAGAGGAGAGAGAGAGACAGGTAGAGATGAGAGAAATACAGACAGACAGAGAGAGAGACAGACAGGCTGATTATGACAGAGCAGGTTACATATACAGTTTAACTACACCATAGTTACGCCATAGTTACGCCATAGTTACCAGTCGTAGTTCCGGCAGTTTGTCCAGTTTGACTTTGTCTTTGTGTTCCACTGACAGCTTGTAGTTGATCTGAGGGAGTTCCAGATAACCCAGACCCAGACCCACCTAAACAACAACAACAACATTAACCCAGACCCACCTAAACAACAACAACATTAGCCCAGACCCAGACCCACCTAAACAACAACAACAACATTAACCCAGACCCACCTAAACAACAACAACAACATTAGACCCAGACCCACCTAAACAACAACAACAACATTAGACCCAGACCCACCTAAACAACAACAACAACATTAGACCCAGACCCACCTAAACAACAACAACATTAACCCAGACCCAGACCCACCTAAACAACAACAACAACATTAGACCCAGACCCACCTAAACAACAACAACAACAACATTAGAACCAGACCCACATAAACAACAACAACAACATTAGACCCAGACCCACATAAACAACAACAACAACATTAGACCCAGACCCACTTAACAACAACAACAACATTAGAACCAGACCCACATAAACAACAACAACATTAGACCCAGACCCAGACCCACCTAAACAACAACAACATTAGCCCAGACCCAGATCAACAATTAGAGGTCAGGGGTCACCTTGTATAGTTTGGGTCGTACGGGTGTGAAGTCCTCGGGGACGTGTCTGATTAGAGGTCAGGGTTTAGAGGTCACCTTGTATAGTTTGGGTCGTACGGGTGTGAAGTCCTCAGGGACGTGTCTGATTAGAGTTCAGGGTTAGAGGTCAGGGGTCACCTTGTATAGTTTGGGTCGTACGGGTGTGAAGTCCTCAGGGACGTGTCTGATTAGAGGTCAGGGGTTAGAGGTCACCTTGTATAGTTTGGGTCGTACGGGTGTGAAGTCCTCAGGGACGTGTCTGATTAGAGGTCAGGGGTTAGAGGTCACCTTGTATAGTTTGGGTCGTATGGGCGTGAAGTCCTCAGGGACGTGTCTGATTAGAGGTCAGGGGTTAGAGGTCAGGGGTCACCTTGTATAGTTTAGGTCGTATGGGCGTGAAGTCCTCAGGGACGTGTCTGATTAGAGGTCAGGGGTTAGAGGTCAGGGGATAGAGGTCAGGGGTCACCTTGTATAGTTTGTGTCGTACGGGTGTGAAGTCCTCAGGGACGTGTCTGATTAGAGGTCAGGGGTTAGAGGCCAGGGGTCACCTTGTATAGTTTGGGTCGTACGGGCGTGAAGTCCTCAGGGACGTGTTTGAGTATCTCTTCAGGTTGTCCTCCCAGAACCTCCCAGAAGTTGGGAGGTTCCTGACTCTGCTGCATGGTGGTGATCTCTGCCTTCCCTTTACGTTCGTTCTTATTGATCTTCTCTGCAAACAGCCTACACACACACACACACACACACACACACACACACACACACAGTCAGGAACACACACACACACACACAGTCAGGAACACACACACACAGTCAGGAACACACAGTCAGGAACACACACACACACAGTCAGGAACACACAGTCAGGAACACACACACACACACACACACACACACACACACACAGTCAGGAACACACACACGCAAACACACAGTCAGGAACACACACACACAGTCAGGAACACACACACACGCAAACACACACACACACACAGTCAGAAACACACACACACGCAAACACACACACACACACAGTCAGGAACACACACACACGCAAACACACACACACAGAGACACACACACACACAGAGAAACACACAGTCAGAAACACACACACAGTCAGAAACACACACACAGTCAGAAACACACACAGTCAGAGACACACACACACAGACACACACACACAGAGACACACACACACACACACAAAGAGACAAACACACACAGACACACAGTCAGAAACACCTCCTCTCTCCCCCCTTAGTGGTACCAGAGTAGTGATGGTGTGTTAGTTACCGGGTCTTAGTGGTACCAGAGTAGTGATGGTGTGTTAGTTACCGGGTCTTAGTGGTACCAGAGTAGGATGGTGTGTAGTTACCGGGTCTTAGTGGTACCAGAGTAGTGTTGGTGTGTTAGTTACCGGGTCTTAGTGGTACCAGAGTAGTGATGGTGTGTTAGTTACCGGGTCTTAGTGGTACCAGAGTAGTGTTGGTGTGTTAGTTACCGGGTCTTAGTGGTACCAGAGTAGTGATGGTGTGTTAGTTACCGGGTCTTAGTGGTACCAGAGTAGTGATGGTGTGTTAGTTACCGGGCCTTAGTGGTACCAGAGTAGTGATGGTGTGTGTTAGTTACCGGGTCTTAGTGGTACCAGAGTAGTGTTGGTGTGTTAGTTACCGGGCCTTAGTGGTACCAGAGTAGTGTTGGTGTGTTAGTTACCGGGCCTTAGTGGTACCAGAGTAGTGATGGTGTGTTAGTACCGGGCCTTAGTGGTACCAGAGTAGTGATGGTGTGTTAGTTACCGGGTCTTAGTGGTACCAGAGTGATGGTGTGTTAGTTACCGGCCTTAGTGGTACCAGAGTAGTGATGGGTGTGTTAGTTAACCGGGTCTTAGTGGTACCAGAGTAGTGGTTGTGGTGTTAGTTACCGGGCCTTAGTGGTACCAGAGTAGTGTTGGTGTGTTAGTTACCCGGGCCTTAGTGGTACCAGAGTAGTGATGGTGTGTTAGTTACCGGTCTTAGTGGTACCAGAGTAGTGATGGTGTGTTAGTTACCGGGTCTTAGTGGTACCAGAGTAGTGATGGTGTGTTAGTTACCGGGTCTTAGTGGTACCAGAGTAGTGATGGTGTGTTAGTTACCGGGTCTTAGTGGTACCAGAGTAGTGTTGGTGTGTTAGTTACCGGGCCTTAGTGGTACCAGAGTAGTGTTGGTGTGTTAGTTACCGGGTCTTAGTGGTACCAGAGTAGTGATGGTGTGTTAGTTACCGGGTCTTAGTGGTACCAGAGTAGTGATGGTGTGTTAGTTACCGGGTCTTAGTGGTACCAGAGTAGTGATGGTGTGTTAGTTACCGGGCCTTAGTGGTACCAGAGTAGTGATGGTGTGTTAGTTACCGGGTCTTAGTGGTACCAGAGTAGTGATGGTGTGTTAGTTACCGGGCCTTAGTGGTACCAGAGTAGTGATGGTGTGTTAGTTACCGGGTCTTAGTGGTACCAGCCAGAGTAGTGATGGTGTGTTAGTTACCGGGTCTTAGTGGTACCAGAGTAGTGATGGTGTGTTAGTTACCGGGTCTTAGTGGTACCAGAGTAGTGATGGTGTGATAGTTACCGGGTCTTAGTGTACCAGAGTAGTGATGGTGTGTTAGTTACCGGCCTTAGTGGTACCAGAGTAGTGATGGTGTGTTAGTTACCGGGTCTTAGTGGTACCAGCCAGAGTAGTGATGGTGTGTTAGTTACCGGGCCTTAGTGGTACCAGCCAGAGTAGTGTTGGTGTGTTAGTTACCGGGCCTTAGTGGTACCAGCCAGAGTAGTGAGGTGTGTTAGTTACCGGGCCTTAGTGGTACCAGAGTAGTGTTGGTGTGTTAGT
>NW_021823521.1:27500-38740 GCF_901001165.1 Salmo trutta | reverse complement strand
CCCTCTTCCCCCCTTTCTCTCCCAACCCTCTTCCCCCTCCCCCTCTCTCTACCAACCCTCCCTCTTGCCCCACTCTCTCCCTCTTCCTCCCCCCTCTCTCGCTCAACCCTCCCTTTTCCATCCACCCTTTCTCAACTCTCTCACCCCCTGTACCCCCCCCAGGTGAATCTGGAGTACCTGGAGGCCAAGCTGGAGTCTCTGGATGGAGATGAGGTGATGAAGATTAAAGACAACATCAACAGTTTGTTCCACCACTGTGTTCAGGCCCTGGCAGAGGAGCACCAGATCAAAGTGGTCAACGCCCTGCAGGTAAGTGAGAGTGTGTGTGGGGGGAGGTGTGTGTGTGTGTGTGTGTGTGTGTGTGGGGGGGGGTGTGTGTGTGTGTGTGTGTGTGTTCCACCACTGTGTTCAGACCCTGGCAGAGGAGCACCAAAGTGGTCAATGCTTTACAGGTTAGTGTGTCGTATGGAACTGACATGGATGAGCAAATACATGTTCTCATCCAAATCTACTGGATCCATGCTGTATTCTCTACACTGAGAATACCCTCAGAACAGCCTCAATTCGTCGGGCATGGACTCTACAAGGTGTTGAAAGTGTTCCACAGGGATGCTGGTCCATGTTGACTCCAATGCTTCCCACAGTTGTTTCAAGTTGTCTGGATGTCCTTTGGGTGGTGGACCATTCTTGATACACATGGGAAACTGTTGAGCGTGAAAAACCCAGCAATGTTGCAGTTCTTGACACAAACCGGTGTGCCTGGCAGCTACTACCATACCCTGTTCAAAGGCACTTAGACAGGATGTATTGGTCCGTACATGGAACTGTTATGGTACTGACGTGGCTATAGACAGGATGTATTGGTCCGTACATAGAACTGTTATGGTGCTGACGTGGCTATAGACAGGATCTATTGGTCCGTACATAGAACTGTTATGGTACTGACGTGGCTATAGACAGGATGTATTGGTCCGTACATAGAACTGTTATGGTACTGACGTGGCTATAGACAGGATGTATTGGTCCATACATAGAACTGTTATGGTACTGACGTGGCTATAGACAGGATGTATGGGTCTTGACCATAGAGATAGATAGAGAACTTGTCTTTGTATCTGTGCGAATATAGCGTCTGTGACAGCATGGGCAGTGCCATTGAGACTACAACCCATAGGAATCCCCACCCAGTGAACTGCAGTTACTTTAAAATTGTGGAAGCATGGTGGAATCCCTCAATGGCATAGCGCATGCTGAAACTTCCCTTTGGTCACTAGAGGCCTCTATCATAATCTATGGTCTGGACATAGAACTTTAAACCTGTCGTGTTTGACCTTTCACCCACATTGTGATGAAGCTGTATCTGTCCTCTCCTCCAGACTCTGTGTGCGTTGTTCCGTGGGGTTCACCAGAAGAACAAGTCAGCCTCAGGCTTCGACATCATCAACATGCTCGTGGGCTTCGACAAGGCCGAGCTCCGCATGAAGGTGTGTGTGTGCTTTAGGACTTCATGAAGAGTTTGGAGAGCTTGCTGTGTGTGTGTGTGTCCTATAGGAGTTCATGAAGAGTTTGGAGAGCTTGCTGTGTGTGTGTGTGTCCTATAGGACTTCATGAAGAGTTTGGAGAGCTTGCAGTGTGTGTGTGTGTCCTATAGGACTTCATGAAGAGTTTGGAGAGCTTGCTGTGTGTGTGTGTGTCCTATAGGACTTCATGAAGAGTTTGGAGAGCTTGCTGTGTGTGTGTGTGTCCTATAGGACTTCATGAAGAGTTTGGAGAGCTTGCTGTGTGTGTGTGTGTGTCCTATAGGACTTCATGAAGAGTTTGGAGAGCTTGCTGTGTGTGTGTGTGTGTGTGTGTGTGTGTGTGTGTGTGTGTGTGTCCTAAGAGAAAAGATGGGAGAGCTTTGTGTTCATGTAGCAACACTTCCTCCGTTATATTTCCCTGTTTGCCCCTAGTGAACATGACCCGTGTGTCTCTCCAACAGGACCTGATGGAGAGTTTAGACAGCCTGCTGTGTGGGGAGGGCTCAGAAAGTCTCAAGGCCCTGTGTCTCAAACTACTGCTGTGTTTAGTGACGGTAAGATCCACACACATACATACTCACTCACTCACTCACTCACTCACTCACTCACTCACTCACTCACTCACTCACTCACTCACCCACCCAACCACACGCTCTCTCTCTCTCTCTCTCTCTCTCTCTCTCTCTCTTTAAATAGTGTTTCTGTGTTGCAGGTAACAGACAACATCAGTCAGAACACCATCCTAGAGTATGTTATGATCAACAGCATCTTTGAGGCCATTCTTCAGGTAGGACTGTTACTGAGACCTGGGGATGACAGTAACGTTAGGTTATTTACCTAATATGTCATCTCTCTCTCTGTCTCTCTCTCTCTCTCTCTCTCTCTCTGTCTCTCTCTCTCTCTCTCTGTCCCTCTCTCTCTCTGTCTCTCTCTGTCTCTCTCTCTCTGTCTGTGTGTCTCTTTCTCTGTGTGTCTCACTCTCTGTCTCTCTCTCTGTCTCTCTGTCTCTCTCTCTCTCTCTCTCTGTGTCTCTCACTCTCTGTCTGTCTCTCTGTCTCTGTCTCTCTGTCTGTCTCTGTCTCTGTCTCTCTCTGTCTCTGTCTCTCTCTCTATGTCTTTCTGTCTCTCTCTGTCTCTGTCTCTCTCTCTCCCCCTGTGTAGATCCTATCAGATGTGTCCACTAGAGGTCAACATGGTTATGATGCTGTTGTCCTCCTGGCTCTGCTCGTCAACTACAGGAAGTACGAGGTGAGCCGGTGTGTTTTCCTCCTCTGTTGACAGGATGGAACCGTACTAACTCTTCTTCTTTGTTGTCAGTCTGTGAATCCCTACATTGTGAAGCTCTCCATAGTGGATGATGAACCAACCCTAGATGTGAGTATTCATGTAGATATTTTATTGTTTATTCCTATCGTTTACAGCAGTCTTTATTAAACTATGGCTCATGTTAATGTTGGGTAAAGAAAACATGTTGGGGGCAAACTAGGTAGAATTGTAGAAAATTAGCTATAAAACTCAGATTACATATTTTTACTCTGCCGCATGGCAAAATGAGCAGAATTGCATGAAATGTGTTATAAAATTGTAATAGATGATTCTCTCCATCACATGGCATGTTGTGTAGAATTACAGGAAATTAAATACAATTTCTCACCACTGTCAAGAGGGGGGCCACTTTTGCCCACAAGGTGGGGGGAACTCCTAACCACATTTTACATGTTTTCAGGAAAACACTGAATTTCTCATTTGGGTCCCAGGCTGAAAAAGTTTAAGAAACCCTAATTTAGACTTCAGAGAGTGTTTATCATAAAAATAAACGAACTAGAACTAACATACCCCATTCTGTTATCACGTTTTCATCAAAAGTCTCATACTGAGGATTCTTGTCTTTTTCCTAGGGAATGGGTCTGGTTGTTGGCCAAGCCCTGACAGAATATAACAGGTAAAAATTACAATCTTTTAACTGTCAACTTTTGTTAAATGATCTACTTTAGAATTCACTTTTTCATATTTTTGTTCTATTTTTATTCTACAAATGAGACCTTTTTACTGTAGTCTCAGCTTGACAGCTTGGTTTCTAGGAGTGTGTGTGTGTGTGTGTGTGTGTGTACGTGCATGTGTGGCTTTCTCAGAGTAAGCAGGTTTTGATGTTAATATTCAGGGTGAAAACACCAGGAAGAGCTGTCTGTCTGCTTAGAAACAGGAAGAGCTGTCTGTCTGCTTAGAAACAGGAAGAGCTGTCTGTCTGCTTAGGAACAGGAAGACCTGTCTGTCTGCTTGGGAACAGGAAGACCTGTCTGTCTGCTTAGGAACAGGAAGACCTGTCTGTCTGCTTAGGAACAGGAAGACCTGTCTGTCTGCTTAGGAACAGGAAGACCTGTCTGCTTAGGAACAGGAAGACCTGTCTGTCTGCTTAGAAACAGGAAGACCAGTCTGTCTGTTTAGAAACAGGAAGAGCTGTCTGTGTCTCTGTCTGTTTAGAAACAGGAAGAGCTGTCTGTCTGTTTAGAAACAGGAAGCGCTGTCTGTCTGTGTCTGTCTGTCTGTTTAGAAACAGGAAGAGCTGTCTGTCTGTGTCTGTCTGTCTGTTTAGAAACAGGAAGACCTGTCTGTGTCTGTCTGTTTAGAAACAGGAAGCGCTGTCTGCCTAGAAACAGATCACATTAAAGTAACAGATGATGAGATATTTCATGTTCATACTTCATATAGTCACATCCCCAGGACAGACATTTATATTGATTCTCATGTTCATACTTCATATAGTCACATCCCCAGGACAGACATTTATATTGATTCTCATGTTCATACTTCATATAGTCACATCCCCAGGACAGACATTTTATATTCTGGTCTTGTTATTGAAAGTGTTGATTGTCATGTTCTCTCGTTGTGTCTGTTTCTCCAGACAGTACAAAGACAAAGAGGAGGAGAACCATGGAGGGTTCTTCTCTACACTCACCAGTATGGTAAGAACACATCTGATCCTACAATGAAATATAGTACAACATATTGGGCCACTTTCCCAGACACAGATTAAGTCTAGACTATTGATCTATGTGACCCACCAACACACCTCAACAACTAATCGTTCTCCTAAACAACTGTCAACGTTGTCAACTTTCTCTCACTGTAATTCCTGTCTTGTCCACAGGTGGGCAGTATGTTCATTGCAGATGCAGATGAGAAGCTCTCAGTACAGTAAGTACATGATTAGAGTAGAAGTTCCCTTAGCCACAGATCTAGTAGGTGAAAAACACAGACCTGACTGTAGTTCAGTGTCTATAGGACAACTTCATCCATGCAGAGTGATCAGAACCTCTTTAGTCAGTGTGATGTCACGAATACAATCTGGAACCATTGTTCTAATTGGCTGATATTGACCTTTGACCCCTCTCTGATCTCCCCCAGGACCAATGAGGCGATTCTGCTGGCGCTGTACGAGGCCGTGCACCTCAACCGCAACTTCATCACTGTTCTCGCTCAGGTGACTTAGACTACTGTCGCTAGAAACAAAACTACTTCTACTGTCGCTAGAAACAAAACTACTTCTACTGTCACTAGAAACAAAACTACTTCTACTGTCGCTAGAAACAAAACTACTTCTACTGTCGCTAGAAACAAAACTACTTCTACTGTCGCTAGAAACAAAACTACTTCTACTGTCGCTAGAAACAAAACTACTTCTACTGTCGCTAGAAACAAAACTACTTCTACTGTCCCTAGAAACAAAACTACTTCTACTGTCCCTACAAACAAAACTACTTCTACTGTCGCTAGAAACAAAACTACTTCTACAGTCGCTAGAAACAAAACTACTTCTACTGTCCCTAGAAACAAAACTACTTCTACTGTCGCTAGAAACAAAACTACTTCTACTGTCCCTAGAAACAAAACTACTTCTACTGTCCCTAGAAACAAAACTACTTCTACTGTCCCTAGAAACAAAACTACTTCTACTGTCCCTAGAAACAAAACTACTTCTACTGTCCCTAGAAACAAAACTACTTCTACTGTCGCTAGAAACAAAACTACTTCTACTGTCCCTAGAAACAAAACTACTTCTACTGTCCCTACAAACAAAACTACTTCTACTGTCGCTAGAAACAAAACTACTTCTACTGTCCCTAGAAACAAAACTACTTCTACTGTCCCTAGAAACAAAACTACTTCTACTGTCCCTAGAAACAAAACTACTTCTACTGTCGCTAGAAACAAAACTACTTCTACTGTCGCTAGAAACAAAACTACTTCTACTGTCGCTAGAAACAAAACTACTTCTACTGTCCCTAGAAACAAAACTACTTCTACTGTCCCTAGAAACAAAACTACTTCTACTGTCCCTAGAAACAAAACTTCTTCTACTGTCCCTAGAAACAAAACTACTTCTACTGTCGCTAGAAACAAAACTACTTCTACTGTCGCTAGAAACAAAACTACTTCTACTGTCCCTAGAAACAAAACTACTTCTACTGTCCCTAGAAACAAAACTACTTCTACTGTCCCTAGAAACAAAACTACTTCTACTGTCGTTAGAAACAAAACTACTTCTACTGTCGCTAGAAACAAAACTGTTTCTGCCTCCTCTACCTCTCTTTCCCCTCCTTACTCATTTGCTCTGTCACCTGTCAATCAACAGAGTCACCCAGAGATTGACATCCCGACCACACCCATCACCCCTGTTCTGACCACTCCCACGACGCCGCTCGGCACAACCCCGCCCTCTATGGACAGTGAGTAACATGATTGGTCCTGTCTCTTATTCCATGAATGAATGAAATGTACAAATTAATTATTGACTGAATGAAATGAAACGTTTTATTAGTAGTAATATTCACTAGTGTTTAAATTGACGTAGTTTTCTAGTTTGTATTTTTTTCTCTTTCCTGTTTGTGTTACTGGGGTAATTGTGGAAAATGGAACGGTTGGCCAGAGTCAACCAAGACCGCTTTAGTTCCCTTCCCCCTTAAAACCAGTGGACATAGAAGGAAACATTTTAAGAAGCGTCTGAAACATTCTGTTTTAAAGAAATACGTTTCTCGTCATTGTTTTTGGCCGTCCATTTTTGATAACCCCTCCGTACACGTGCGCCACACGCACACACAACCTGAACCGGTTCAGGTCACGTGCAGTGTAACTGTTAAAACATGCATGGTGGGTGTTTCTCGCTAAAAGCCATTTGCTGTATGAAATATTAACGGAACTAGCTTCAAATACAGATTAATCTTTCAGGTAGAGAACCATGTCACGACACACACACACACACCCTTTTCCCCCTGTGGACCATGTGCTTGGCTGGCTCATGGCCATGATGTCATAACCAGTCGTCTTGGAACTAATCCAGTCAGCCAGGATCGGAGGGAAGGTGGGATGAGGACAAATCAAAATGGAGGGAGGAGAAGTTGTCGGCTCTTGTTTTATCTGCTAAACTAGCTTCTGAGGTGTGAGATCCAGCTGACTGTCTCGTATAGAGTCTTGACTAGCTAATAGTGGATCACGTCATAGCTTCTCTTCTTCTTGTCTCTACCGACAGTAACGTTCATTATTAGGTCGAGCGTTCAACATTCAAATAACATTCCATTAACGTTACTGTGAAGTTAAATGAACGTTGTTGAACTTAAATGGCCGTGTCTCTCTCCCTACCAGTGATGGATGTTGCAGTGGAGTTGTTGAGGGGTTGAGGGGTCTCTCCCTGGAGTTGTTGTGAGGTTGAGGGGTCTCTCCCTGTTAAAGGATCTGTGTTTTGTATTTCCACTATGAGGTTGGAATAATGCTGTGAAAATGTTAGAGAAAATGCTAATGCCCTTTTAGTGTAAGAGCTGTTTGAAAAGACTGCCTGAAATGTCAGCCTGTTTTGGTGGGGTGGAGTTTGACCTTTCTGGTGACATCACCAGGCTGTAAATTAGTTAACTTCTATGGGCTAGCGTCCCACCAGCGGCTCACAATATCAACAGCCAGTGAAATAGCATGGCGCGAAATACAAACAGCAAAAATCTCATAATTTCATTTTCTCAATCAATCAACTATTTTACACCATTTTAAAGATACACTTCTCGTTAATCTAACCACATTGTCCGATTTCTAAAAGGCTTTACGGCGAAAGCATAAAATTAGATTATGTTAGGACATAAACTTCACAAGAAAAACCACACAGCCATTTTCCAAGCAAGAACATGCATCACAAAAAACAAAAATACAGCTAAAATATTCACTAACCTTTGATGATCTTCATCAGATGGCACTCATAGGACTTCATGTTACACAATACATGTATGTTTTGCTCGATAAAGTTCATATTTATATCCAAAAACCCCATTTTACATTGGCGCGTGATGTTCAGAAAATGTATTCCCACCAAAACCTCTGGTGAATGAGCACATCAATTTACAAAAATACTCATCATAAACGTTGATAAAATTTACAACAGTTATTGAAAGAATTATAGATATACTTCTCCTTAATGCAACTGCTGTGTCAGATTTTAAAATAGCTTTACGGAGAAAGCACATTTTTCAATATTCTGAGTACATAGCTCAACCATCAAAGCTAGCTATACAGATACCCGCCAAGTTCTGGGGTCAACTAAACTCAGAATTAGTATTATAAATATTCCCTTACCTTTGCTGATCTTCGTCAGAATGCACTCCCAGGACTCCTACTTCCACAAGAAATGTTATTTTTGTTTGAAATACTCCATATTTATGTCCAAATACCTCCGTTTTGTTCGTGCGTTCAGATCACTATCCAAAGGCATAACGCGCGAGCGTAAATCAAGACACGAAAAGTCAAATATTTCCATTACCGTTCGTAGAAACATGTCAAACGTTGTTTACGATCAATCCTTAGGGTCTTTTTAACATAAAACGTCGATAATATTCCAACCGGACAATAGCGTATTCATTACAGAGGAAAAAGAAGGAGCGTCACGCCAAATGTGCCTGCGCAGTAAACAACTCACTGGTCCCAGGCAGTCCACTCATTGACTGAGCTCCTATTTTCTGCCCAGTAACAGGAGAAGGATGAAACACGTTTCTAAAGGCTGTTGACAGCCAATGGAAGCCTTAGGAAGTGCAACGTGAACCCACAGACACTGTAGTTTTGATAGGGATTCAAAAGAACTACAATTCTCAGATTTCCCACTTTCTGGTTGGATTTTTCTCAGGTTTTTGCCTGCCATATGAGTTCTGTTATACTCACAGACATCATTCAAACAGTTTTAGAAACTTCAGAGTGTTTTCTATCCAAATCTACTAATAATATGCAAATATTTGACTCTGGGCCCGAGTATTAGGTAGGTTACTCTGGGCACGCTTTTCATCCAAAAATGAAAATACTGCCCCCTATACCTCAAAAAGTTAATAGACCAATAAGAAAGTTACGAACTTTTCTGCTGACAACGGCACATTTTCAGTTGTCCCCTCCCCACCCAGACCACTCCCAGACTGTCCTAGCTAAATCCTTGCTTCATGCCAAGAAGCTATTTTCGTTTGTTTTTGACCGTTTTATTTGAAAACAATCACAGTAAGGTACTTAGCTGTTACCCAAATGGATCTTTCAACATTTCAACATAACATTAGTATAATGTTGAACCAACGTTGTGTCCTGCTTTCCAGTGATGAACTCTTCAGAACTTCCCCTGGATCCTAACCTTCAGACCAGTAACCTGCTCATCACCTTCCTCAAGTATTCCTCCATCGTCATGCAGGACACCAAAGGTTTCAATACACGGCTATCTCTCTCTCTCTACCACTCTCTATCTCTACCACTCTCTATCTCTATTGCGCTGTCTCTCTCTACCACTATCTCTCTCTATCTCTCTCTCTCTCTACCACCATATATCTCTCTACCACTCTATCTCTCGCAATCTCTCTCTCTATCTCTCTACCACTATCTCTATTGCGCTGTCTCTCTCTCTACCACTATCTCTCTCTCTCTCTCTTTCTACCACTATCTATCTCTATCGCTCTCTCTCTCTATCACTATATATCTCTATCGCTCTCTCTCTCTCTACCAGTATCTATCTCTTGCTATCTCTCTCTCTCTACCACTATCTATCTCTATCTCTTGCGATCTCTCTCTCTATATCTCTCTCTCTCTACCACTATCTATCTCTATCTCTCGCTATCTCTCTCTCTATCTCTCTACCACTCTCTATCTCTATCGCTCTCTCTCTCTCTACCACTATCTATCTCTATCTCTTGCTATCTCTCTCTCTCTCTGTCTCTTGCTATCTCTCTCTCTACCACTATCTCTCTCTCTCTCTCTCTCTCTCTCTCTCTCTCTACCTGTATCAGGGCTGACAACCTCATTCCACTGAGGATCTAGTGTCAGCTGGTTTTTGGTTAGACAACCAGGTGAGGGGAGTTCCTTATTAATTAGTGAGCTTAATTCATCAATCATTTTTAAAAAAAGGATTCGAACCAGGGTCTGTAGTGACGCCTCTAGCACTGAGATGCAGTGCTTTGGACTGCTGCGCCACTTGGACCGCTGCGCCACTAAACAAGAAAATAATCAAGTCCAAGGGGGGAGTGAAAACCCACAGACACTCAGTCCTCTGTGGAATGAGTTAACACGTGATCTATATCTATCTATACCCTCTATCAAATACTCCTCCACAGTCACTCTCTATCCTCTATCACTTCATCAAATACTCCTCCACAGTCACTCTCTATCCTCTATCACTTCATCAAATACTCCTCCACAGTCACTCTCTATCCTCTATCACTTCATCAAATACTCCTCCACAGTCACTCTCTATCCTCTATCACTTCATCAAATACTCCTCCACAGTCACTCTCTATCCTCTATCACTTCATCAAATACTCCTCCACAGTCACTCTCTATCCTCTATCACTTCATCAAATACTCCTCCACAGTCACTCTCTATCCTCTATCACTTCATCAAATACTCCTCCAGTCACTCTCTATCCTCTATCACTTCATCAAATACTCCTCCACAGTCACTCTCTATCCTCTATCACTTCATCAAATACTCCTCCACAGTCACTCTCTATCCTCTATCACTTCATCAAATACTCCTCCACAGTCACTCTCTATCCTCTATCACTTCATCAAATACTCCTCCACAGTCACTCTCTCTATCCTCTATCACTTCATCAAATACTCCTCCACAGTCACTCTCTATCCTCTATCACTTCATCAAATACTCCTCCACAGTCACTCTCTCTATCCTCTATCACTTCATCAAATACTCCTCCAGTCACTCTCTATCCTCTATCACTTCATCAAATACTCCTCCACAGTCACTCTCTCTATCCTCTATCACTTCATCAAATACTCCTCCACAGTCACTCTCTATCCTCTATCACTTCATCAAATACTCCTCCACAGTCACTCTCTCTATCCTCTATCATGTACTTTCTTTCATTCCTTATTTTCTTGTTCAGTACTTCCCCCCCTTTCTTCTCCTCTCTTCCCCCACTTCTTTCAATCCTCTTCTCAAAATACCAGCGGTCAAGTTGTCCTCCCTCTCTCTCCTTCCCCCTTCTTGCTACTTTGCCTTTTCATTGAGCTCTTTTTCAGTCCATATCTCTCCCTCAATGTTTATCTATCTCCCTCATCTGTCCTTTTTCATCCTTCCTGTCTCCCCTCTCCTTATTCCATATGAACGGTGCCAGATTCATTCTCTCTTTCTCCCCCTCTCTCTTCTCTCTCCTCCTCCTCTCTTCTCTCTCTCTCTGTCCTCTCTCTGTCTCTGTCTCT
>NW_021823521.1:15000-20000 GCF_901001165.1 Salmo trutta | reverse complement strand
TCTGCAGCTTCCTGGACTAACAGTGTCCTCAGCTCTGCAGCTTCCTGTACTAACAGTATCCTCAGCTCTGCAGCTTCCTGTACTAACAGTATCCTCAGCTCTACAGCTTCCTGTACTAACAGTATCCTCAGCTCTGCAGCTTCCTGTACTAACAGTGTCCTCAGCTCTGCAGCTTCCTGTACTAACAGTATCCTCAGCTCTGCAGCTTCCTGTACTAACAGTATCCTCAGCTCTGCAGCTTCCTGTACTAACAGTGTCCTCAGCTCTGCAGCTTCCTGTACTAACAGTATCCTCAGCTCTGCAGCTTCCTGTACTAACAGTGTCCTCAGCTCTGCAGCTTCCTGTACTAACAGTATCCTCAGCTCTGCAGCTTCCTGTACTAACAGTGTCCTCAGCTCTGCAGCTTCCTGTACTAACAGTATCCTCAGCTCTGCAGCTTCCTGGACTAACAGTATCCTCAGCTCTGCAGCTTCCTGTACTAACAGTATCCTCAGCTCTGCAGCTTCCTGTACTAACAGTGTCCTCAGCTCTGCAGCTTCCTGGACTAACAGTATCCTCAGCTCTGCAGCTTCCTGTACTAACAGTGTCCTCAGCTCTGCAGCTTCCTGTACTAACAGTGTCCTCAGCTCTGCAGCTTCCTGTACTAACAGTGTCCTCAGCTCTGCAGCTTCCTGGACTAACAGTGTCCTCAGCTCTGCAGCTTCCTGTACTAACAGTATCCTCAGCTCTGCAGCTTCCTGTACTAACAGTATCCTCAGCTCTACAGCTTCCTGTACTAACAGTATCCTCAGCTCTGCAGCTTCCTGTACTAACAGTGTCCTCAGCTCTGCAGCTTCCTGTACTAACAGTATCCTCAGCTCTGCAGCTTCCTGTACTAACAGTATCCTCAGCTCTGCAGCTTCCTGTACTAACAGTGTCCTCAGCTCTGCAGCTTCCTGTACTAACAGTATCCTCAGCTCTGCAGCTTCCTGTACTAACAGTGTCCTCAGCTCTGCAGCTTCCTGTACTAACAGTATCCTCAGCTCTGCAGCTTCCTGTACTAACAGTGTCCTCAGCTCTGCAGCTTCCTGTACTAACAGTATCCTCAGCTCTGCAGCTTCCTGGACTAACAGTATCCTCAGCTCTGCAGCTTCCTGTACTAACAGTGTCCTCAGCTCTGCAGCTTCCTGTACTAACAGTATCCTCAGCTCTGCAGCTTCCTGTACTAACAGTGTCCTCAGCTCTGCAGCTTCCTGTACTAACAGTATCCTCAGCTCTGCAGCTTCCTGTACTAACAGTATCCTCAGCTCTACAGCTTCCTGTACTAACAGTATCCTCAGCTCTGCAGCTTCCTGTACTAATAGTATCCTCAGCTCTGCAGCTTCCTGTACTAACAGTATCCTCAGCTCTGCAGCTTCCTGTACTAACAGTATCCTCAGCTCTGCAGCTTCCTGTACTAACAGTGTCCTCAGCTCTGCAGCTTCAAGGACTAACAGTATCCTCAGCTCTGCAGCTTCCTGTATTAACAGTGTCCTCAGCTCTGCAGCTTCCTGTACTAACAGTGTCCTCAGCTCTGCAGCTTCCTGGACTAACAGTATCCTCAGCTCTGCAGCTTCCTGTACTAACAGTGTCCTCAGCTCTGCAGCTTCCTGTACTAACAGTGTCCTCAGCTCTGCAGCTTCCTGGACTAACAGTATCCTCAGCTCTGCAGCTTCCTGTACTAACAGTATCCTCAGCTCTGCAGCTTCCTGGACTAACAGTATCCTCAGCTCTGCAGCTTCCTGGACTAACAGTGTCCTCAGCTCTGCAGCTTCCTGTACTAACAGTATCCTCAGCTCTGCAGCTTCCTGTACTAACAGTATCCTCAGCTCTGCAGCTTCCTGTACTAACAGTATCCTCAGCTCTGCAGCTTCCTGTACTAACAGTATCCTCAGCTCTGCAGCTTCCTGTACTAACAGTATCCTCAGCTCTGCAGCTTCCTGTACTAACAGTATCCTCAGCTCTGCAGCTTCCTGTACTAACAGTGTCCTCAGCTCTGCAGCTTCCTGTACTAACAGTATCCTCAGCTCTGCAGCTTCCTGTACTAACAGTATCCTCAGCTCTGCAGCTTCCTGTACTAACAGTATCCTCAGCTCTGCAGCTTCCTGTACTAACAGTATCCTCAGCTCTGCAGCTTCCTGTACTAACAGTGTCCTCAGCTCTGCAGCTTCCTGGACTAACAGTATCCTCAGCTCTGCAGCTTCCTGGACTAACAGTGTCCTCAGCTCTGCAGCTTCCTGTACTAACAGTATCCTCAGCTCTGCAGCTTCCTGTACTAACAGTGTCCTCAGCTCTGCAGCTTCCTGGACTAACAGTATCCTCAGCTCTGCAGCTTCCTGTACTAACAGTGTCCTCAGCTCTGCAGCTTCCTGTACTAACAGTGTCCTCAGCTCTGCAGCTTCCTGGACTAACAGTATCCTCAGCTCTGCAGCTTCCTGTACTAACAGTATCCTCAGCTCTGCAGCTTCCTGGACTAACAGTATCCTCAGCTCTGCAGCTTCCTGGACTAACAGTGTCCTCAGCTCTGCAGCTTCCTGGACTAACAGTGTCCTCAGCTCTGCAGCTTCCTGTACTAACAGTATCCTCAGCTCTGCAGCTTCCTGTACTAACAGTATCCTCAGCTCTGCAGCTTCCTGTACTAACAGTATCCTCAGCTCTGCAGCTTCCTGTACTAACAGTATCCTCAGCTCTGCAGCTTCCTGTACTAACAGTATCCTCAGCTCTGCAGCTTCCTGTACTAACAGTATCCTCAGCTCTGCAGCTTCCTGTACTAACAGTGTCCTCAGCTCTGCAGCTTCCTGTACTAACAGTATCCTCAGCTCTGCAGCTTCCTGTACTAACAGTATCCTCAGCTCTGCAGCTTCCTGTACTAACAGTATCCTCAGCTCTGCAGCTTCCTGTACTAACAGTATCCTCAGCTCTGCAGCTTCCTGTACTAACAGTATCCTCAGCTCTGCAGCTTCCTGTACTAACAGTATCCTCAGCTCTGCAGCTTCCTGTACTAACAGTGTCCTCAGCTCTGCAGCTTCCTGGACTAACAGTATCCTCAGCTCTGCAGCTTCCTGGACTAACAGTGTCCTCAGCTCTGCAGCTTCCTGTACTAACAGTATCCTCAGCTCTGCAGCTTCCTGTACTAACAGTATCCTCAGCTCTGCAGCTTCCTGTACTAACAGTATCCTCAGCTCTGCAGCTTCCTGTACTAACAGTATCCTCAGCTCTGCAGCTTCCTGGACTAACAGTATCCTCAACTCTGCAGCTTCCTGTACTAACAGTGTCCTCAGCTCTGCAGCTTCCTGTACTAACAGTATCCTCAGCTCTACAGCTTCCTGTACTAACAGTATCCTCAGCTCTGCAGCTTCCTGTACTAACAGTATCCTCAGCTCTGCAGCTTCCTGGACTAACAGTGTCCTCAGCTCTGCAGCTTCCTGTACTAACAGTATCCTCAGCTCTGCAGCTTCCTGGACTAACAGTGTCCTCAGCTCTGCAGCTTCCTGGACTAACAGTGTCCTCAGCTCTGCAGCTTCCTGTACTAACAGTATCCTCAGCTCTGCAGCTTCCTGTACTAACAGTATATTTTCTGCTCAGACCCTCAGCACACTAACAGTGTTGTTACTCTCTCTTCCACCTCCTCTGTTTCCATTGTCTCACATACTAATGAGTCTAGCAGAGGGTCTGAACAGTTACAATGTACTTCTGTCTGTTTGTCCTTCCATTCAGAGACAAGCTGTGCTTGTGTTGTATTGTAGTGTATTAGAATAATATTGTGTGTTTCTCCTGTCTGTTTCAGTGGTTGTGTTGTATTGTAGTGTAATAATATTGTGGGTTTCTCCTGTCTGTTTCAGTGGTTGTGTTGTATTGTAATAATATTGTGGGTTTCTCCTGTCTGTTTCAGTGGTTGTGTTGTATTGTAGTGTATTAGAATAATATTGTGGGTTTCTCCTGTCTGTTTCAGTGGTTGTGTTGTATTGTAGTGTATTAGAATAATATTGTGGGTTTCTCCTGTCTGTTTCAGTGGTTGTGTTGTATTGAAGTAATAATAATAATAATAATGTGTGTTTCTTTGCCTTCTCTTTTTCCACCAGCTCTGATCAACCTGTTGAAATTCCTGCTGTCCAATGAGACCGTTCTGTTGGCCAAGCACAACATCTTCCACCTGGCTCTACTGGTGAGAACACACACATCCACTAATACCTATCCCTAGACCCTAGCTCCTAACCCCTAGACCCTAACCCCTAGACCCTAACCCCTAGACCCTAACCCCTAGACCCTAACCCCTAGACCCTAACCCCTAGACCCTAACCTCTAGACCCTAGACCCTAACCCCTACCTCCTAACCCCTACCTCCTAACCCCTAGACCCTAACCCCTAGACCCCAAACCCCTAACCCCCAAGCCCCTAATCCCAAACCCCTAGACCCCTAACCCCTAGACCCTAGACCCTAATTCCTAGACCCTAACCCCAAAACATTTTTGACGTTTTTTGACGAACAAATTGGTCCAAATATATGTGTGGCCCTCCGTTAAATTTCAAAAATGCAGATGTGGCCCTCGGGCTGAGAACTTTTCCTGCCCTAGCATCTAACACTAGACTGTTCTGTTGGCCCCTAGCCTCTAACACTAGACCGTTCTGTTGGCTCCTCAAGGGCCTCTAGCCTCCAACACTAGACTGTTATGTTGGCCCCTCAAGGGCTCCTAGCCTCTAACACTAGACCGTTCTGTTGGCTCCTCAAGGGCCTCTAGCCTCCAACACTAGACCGTTCTGTTGGCCCCTAGCCTCTAATACTAGACCCTTCTGTTGGCCCCTAGCCTCTAATACTAGACCGTTCTGTTGGCCCCTAGCCTCTAATACTAGACCGTTCTGTTGGCCTCTAGACTCTAACACTAGACTGTTATGTTGGCTCCTCAAGGGCTCCTAGCCTCTAACACTAGACTGTGCTGTTGGCCCCTAGCCTCTAATACTAGACCGTTCTGTTGGCCCCTAGC
>NW_021823521.1:0-10000 GCF_901001165.1 Salmo trutta | reverse complement strand
GTATCCTGATGACTGAATGTGTTTCTAAGTGTATCCTGATGACTGAATGTGTTTCTAAGCGTATCCTGATGACTGAATGTGTTTCTAAGCGTATCCTGATGACTGACTGTCTTTCTAAGCGTATCCTGATGACTGAATGTGTTTCTAAGCCTATCCGGATGACTGAATGTGTTTCTAAGCGTATCCTGATGACTGAATGTGTTTCTAAGCGTATCCTGATGACTGAACGTGTTTCTTTCTAAGCGTATCCTGATGACTGAATGTGTTTCTTTCTAAGCGTATCCTGATGACTGAATGTGTTTCTAAGCGTATCCTGATGACTGAATGTCTTTCTAAGCGTATCCTTATGACTGAATGTGTTTCTAAGCGTATCCTGATGACTGAATGTCTTTCTAAGCGTATCCTGATGACTGAATGTGTTTCTAAGCGTATCCTGATGACTGAATGTCTTTCTTTCTAAGCGTATCCTGATGACTGAATGTCTTTCTAAGTGTATCCTGATGACTGAATGTCTTTCTAAGCGTATCCTGATGACTGAATGTGTTTCTAAGCGTATCCTGATGACTGAATGTGTTTCTAAGCGTATCCTGATGACTGAATGTGTTTCTAAGCGTATCCTGATGACTGAATGTGTTTCTAAGCGTATCCTGATGACTGAATGTGTTTCTAAGCGTATCCTGATGACTGAATGTGTTTCTTTCTAAGCGTATCCTGATGACTGAATGTCTTTCTAAGCGTATCCTGATGACTGAATGTGTTTCTAAGCGTATCCTGATGACTGAATGTGTTTCTTTCTAAGCGTATCCTGATGACTGAATGTGTTTCTTTCTAAGCGTATCCTGATGACTGAATGTGTTTCTAAGCGTATCCTGATGACTGAATGTGTTTCTTTCTAAGCGTATCCTGATGACTGAATGTGTTTCTAAGTGTATCCTGATGACTGAATGTGTTTCTAAGCGTATCCTGATGACTGAATGTGTTTCTTTCTAAGCGTATCCTGATGACTGAATGTCTTTCTAAGCGTATCCTGATGACTGAATGTGTTTCTAAGCGTATCCTGATGACTGAATGTCTTTCTAAGCGTATCCTGATGACTGAATGTGTTTCTAAGCGTATCCTGATGACTGAATGTGTTTCTAAGCATATCCTGATGACTGAATGTGTTTCTAAGCGTATCCTGATGACTGAATGTGTTTCTAAGCGTATCCTGATGACTGAATGTGTTTCTTTCTAAGCGTATCCTGATGACTGAATGTGTTTCTTTCTAAGCGTATCCTGATGACTGAATGTGTTTCTAAGCGTATCCTGATGACTGACTGTCTTTCTAAGCGTATCCTGATGACTGAATGTGTTTCTAAGCGTATCCTGATGACTGAATGTGTTTCTAAGCGTATCCTTATGACTGAATGTGTTTCTAAGCGTATCCTGATGACTGAATGTCTTTCTAAGCGTATCCTGATGACTGAATGTGTTTCTAAGCGTATCTTGATGACTGAATGTGTTTCTAAGCGTATCCTGATGACTGACTGTCTTTCTAAGCGTATCTTGATGACTGAATGTCTTTCTAAGCGTATCCTGATGACTGAACGTGTTTCTTTCTAAGCGTATCCGGATGACTGAATGTGTTTAAGCCTATCCGGATGACTGAATGTGTTTCTAAGCGTATCCTGATGACTGAATGTGTTTCTAAGTGTATCCTGATGACTGAACGTGTTTCTTTCTAAGCGTATCCTGATGACTGAATGTGTTTCTTTCTAAGCGTATCCTGATGACTGAATGTGTTTCTTTCTAAGCGTATCCTGATGACTGAATGTGTTTCTAAGCGTATCCTGATGACTGAATGTGTTTCTAAGCGTATCCTGATGACTGAATGTCTTTCTTTCTAAGCGTATCCTGATGACTGAATGTCTTTCTTTCTAAGCGTATCCTGATGACTGAATGTGTTTCTTTCTAAGCGTATCCTGATGACTGAATGTGTTTCTAAGCGTATCCTGATGACTGAATGTGTTTCTTTCTAAGCGTATCCTGATGACTGAATGTGTTTCTAAGCGTATCCTGATGACTGAATGTGTTTCTTTCTAAGCGTATCCTGATGACTGAATGTGTTTCTAAGCGTATCCTGATGACTGAATGTGTTTCTAAGCGTATCCTTATGACTGAATGTCTTTCTAAGCGTATCCTGATGACTGAATGTGTTTCTTTCTAAGCGTATCCTGATGACTGAATGTCTTTCTAAGCGTATCCTGATGACTGAATGTCTTTCTAAGCGTATCCTGATGACTGAATGACTTTCTAAGCGTATCCTGATGACTGAATGTGTTTCTAAGCGTATCCTGATGACTGAATGTGTTTCTTTCTAAGCGTATCCTGATGACTGAATGTGTTTCTTTCTAAGCGTATCCTGATGACTGAATGTGTTTCTTTCTAAGCGTATCCTGATGACTGAATGTGTTTCTTTCTAAGCGTACCCTGATGACTGAATGTGTTTCTAAGCGTATCCTGATGACTGAATGTCTTTCTAAGCGTATCCTGATGACTGAATGTGTTTCTAAGCGTATCCTTATGACTGAATGTGTTTCTTTCTAAGCGTATCCTGATGACTGAATGTGTTTCTAAGTGTATCCTGATGACTGAATGTGTTTCTAAGCGTATCCTGATGACTGAATGTGTTTCTAAGCGTATCCTGATGACTGACTGTCTTTCTAAGCGTATCCTGATGACTGAATGTGTTTCTAAGCCTATCCGGATGACTGAATGTGTTTCTAAGCGTATCCTGATACTGAATGTGTTTCTAAGCGTATCCTGATGACTGAAACGTGTTTCTTTCTAAGCGTATCCTGATGACTGAATGTGTTTCTTTCTAAGCGTATCCTGATGACTGAATGTGTTTCTAAGCGTATCCTGATGACTGAATGTCTTTCTAAGCGTATCCTTATGACTGAATGTGTTTCTAAGCGTATCCTGATGACTGAATGTCTTTCTAAGCGTATCCTGATGACTGAATGTGTTTCTAAGCGTATCCTGATGACTGAATGTCTTTCTAAGCGTATCCTGATGACTGAATGTGTTTCTAAGCGTATCCTGATGACTGAATGTGTTTCTAAGCGTATCCTGATGACTGAATGTGTTTCTTTCTAAGCGTATCCTGATGACTGAATGTGTTTCTTTCTAAGCGTATCCTGATGACTGAATGTGATTCTAAGCGTATCCTGATGACTGAATGTGTTTCTTTCTAAGCGTGTCCTGATGACTGAATGTGTTTCTAAGCGTATCCTGATGACTGAATGTGTTTCTAAGCGTATTCTGATGACTGAATGTGTTTCTAAGCGTATCCTGATGACTGAATGTGTTTCTAAGCGTATCCTTGTGACTGAATGTGTTTCTAAGCGTATCCTTATGACTGAATGTGTTTCTAAGCGTATCCTGATGACTGAATGTGTTTCTAAGCGTATCCTGATGACTGAATGTGTTTCTAAGCGTATCCTGATGACTGAATGTGTTTCTTTCTAAGCGTATCCTGATGACTGAATGTGTTTCTAAGCGTATCCTTATGACTGAATGTGTTTCTAAGCGTATCCTGATGACTGACTGTGTTTCTAAGTGTATCCTGATGACTGAATGTGTTTCTAAGCGTATCCTGATGACTGAATGTGTTTCTAAGCGTATCCTGATGACTGAATGTGTTTCTAAGCGTATCCTGATGACTGAATGTGTTTCTAAGCGTATCCTGATGAATGAATGTGTTTCTAAGCGTATCCTGATGACTGAATGTGTTTCTAAGCGTATCCTGATGACTGAATGTGTTTCTAAGCGTATCCTGATGACTGACTGTGTTTCTCTTCCTCAGTACTGAGAGTATCCACCAACGCAGGCCAGTGGAAGGAGCCTGCCAGTAAAGTCACACACTCACTGGTCAACGTCAGGTAAGGACACACACACATTTACTATGTATTGGTAGTGTTTGTACCAATTTGTGAATAGTGTTGGGGAATACTTTACTTTACAGAAATATATATTACACACACAGATTGTCATCTTTTTTGGCTTTTGCCATTTCCTGGTTTACACTTTCAGCTTTTCTTCTTAAATCTTTCAGTTAGAGGAGCTGGTTGAAAATGGGTTTTGACTGGGCTTCATTTGTTTAGAGCTTTCTCATAACGTGTGTGTGTGTGTGTGTTAGTTTGGGGACTCTCTCTCTCTCTATCCATCTCTCTCTCTCTCTCTCTCTCTCTCTCTCTCTCTCTCTCTCTCTCTCTCTCTCTATCCATCTCTCTCTCTCTCTCTATCCGTCTCTCTCTCTCTCTCTCTCTCTCTCTCTCTATCCATCTCTCTCTCTCTCTATCCATCTCTCCTCCTCCCCTAGTCCAGAATACCTAATATATGCTGCAGTGTTGGTCCCATCCAGTTTTATATTTCCTCATGTTTAAATATATTGGAAGATAAAGCACAGTTCCTCTATAAAAGTCAGTGATTTACGTATTACTACCTTCTCTCTCACCAATGCTTCCACTAACTCTGTGTTTCTGTGTGTGGGGGTGTTTTCAGGGCCATTATCAACCATTTCAACCCCAAGATTGAGTCCTACGCTGCAGTGAACCACATCTCCCAGCTGTCTGAGGACCAGGTAAACACGCCCCTTATGATGTCACCACACACCCCTTATGATGTCACAGGACACTCTATTATGAGTGTGACATCAACTTACCTGGTAAAATAAGGGATAAATAAAACAATGATGTCACAACAAGCCTTTCATGATGTCACAACATGGCTACTTGGGATGTCATGATGGCCCAGTGAAAGCTTTTGCACTCTTTATGATGTCACAATGGCCATCTGATGATGTCACAATGACAACCGTGTTTAAATCCAGACTGTGGCTCTTTATGACATCACAATGGAACACATCCCATGAAAGTGATATTCGCATTGCACCAGGAGATAGGCTTTTAACCACACTCCATCAGGCAGCATTTCATGAGAGGAGAGATAAATGAAGGGCCAGAAAAGGGAGGAGAGGAAAGAAAGGGAGAAGGTTTTGGCGTATATATGCTTTATTTACCAGCCGATAAGCACAGTGATGGATTCTGTCATTACAAAGAGAGAGAGATGGGGAGAGATTCTGTCATTTCACACCCCAATTACCTCAGCCGATATCTCCCGGATGTATTCCCAACAAGAGGAGAATACGTTTAAGTCAAATGACGTCAATGTACACTTTGACCTTTAGATGAGATTTGAATTTCCTCATTAGAAGTGACTGTAATGTAAAGTTGCAGGTGGGTCTGAGTCCCAAATGGCAGAAGTAGTGCACTACATACGAAATAGGGAGCCATTTAGGACTCCAGCCATAGTTTCCTTCTTAGAAGTGTGTGTAAAGTTTTCTCTCCAGACTGCCAGGTCAAGTTGTGTAGGTCTGGTGCTGCTGCAGCGTGTAGTGGGACTGACCCTTACCCAGCCTTCTGACTGAGGGAAATGGGACGTGAGTGGGCGTGCGAGGGGATGGTTTGTTGGTGCAGCAGAGAACAGGTGTGTTCATTAGCCTTTGCTAGCCTGTCTGATTGAGCCAGGTGGTGCTGCAGTAGAGACAGCCTACAGATGGTCACTCACTCACTCACTCACTCACTCACTCACTCACTCACTCACTCACTCACTCACTCACTCACTCACTCACTCACTCACTCACTCACTCACTCACTCACTGTCTGTCTGTCTGTCTGTCTGTCTGTCTGTCTGTCTGTCTGTCTGTCACACCACCTCCTCTCTTTCCCTCTCCTTTTTATGGCTCCTCTTCCTTCCTCCCTTTCCTCCTCTCTCTCTTCTCCCTCTCATCCTCTCCTCCTCTCTCTTCTCCCTCTCATCCTCTCCTCCTCTCTCTCTCTTCTCCTCCTCTCTCTCTTCTCCCTCTCCTCTCTCTCTCTTCTCCTCCTCTCTCTCTTCTCCCTCTCTCCCTCTCCTCCTCTCTTTCTCCCTCTCCTCCTCTCTTAATAAGGCGTGAAATGTCTCCTCCATCTCCTTCCTCTCTTGGCATTTCTCTCCCTCTCCTCTCCATCCCTCCATCTCCCCAGTGGTGACAGTAGAAGATGAATAGCACCCTGAACACACAGCATTCAAATGAACCAGCTTCACTGTAATAGACATCCCTATATCTCATCCTACACACACACACACACACACACACACACACACACACACACACACACAGTGAGCTCCAAAAGTATTGGGACAGTGACAAATGTTTTGTCTCTGTACTTCAGCACTTTGGATTTAAAATGACACAATGACTACGAGTCTTACAGAACTCTACATGCAGGGTTTCAATGGGGTGTTGTCCTACAGAACTCTACATGCAGGGTTTCAATGGGGTGTTGTCCTACAGAACTCTACATGCAGGGTTTCAATGGGGTGTTGTCCTACAGAACTCTACATGCAGGGTTTCAATGGGGTGTTGTCCTACAGAACTCTACATGCAGGGTTTCAATGAGGTGTTGTCTTACAGAACTCTACATGCAGGGTTTCAATGGGGTGTTGTCCTACAGAACTCTACATGCAGGGTTTCAATGGGGTGTTTGTCCCATTTGGTGAAATCTTGTTTTGCAAGTGGACCCCACACCTCGCTGCCACAAAGTGCAATTGGTTCAATGACATATTCAATTTGGCCGGACAAAGTTGAATTGCTGTTTAACAGATGCCCCGCCTCACTTTTCTCCACAACCTGAAAAAATAAATAAAATCAGATGTGATATTTTTTGGCCAGTAAATGCGTCTCTTTGATTATAATGCACTGTCCGATCTCCCTTGAGGCTCTCCCAGGTTGATGCCCAACAGACCAATCAGACTCCGATCACCCGCTGGGATCATGTTCCAGCCTCGGATTGGACAGTGAAACGCGTGCGCCCACCTGCATGCGACGTGCAGATGTTTCATTTCTCTCTCATGCCGTCATGGCTGAAGCCGGCGCAAATTCCTACTATTTATGTGTCCGGGTTAAACGTGGGACGTCCCTCATTATAAACAAACAGTCGGTTCAATTAATGGTTTTAACGTCATTTTCAGTTCTATTAGAAGCGATTTAACAGACGAAACAACAATGTGATTGAACCAGTTGACTGGCCAGAGATCAGGACATTCATCAGCGAAGACGCAGTGCAAGCCGATGGTATTTTTGGACGACCAAATTGAAGTCAAAATGATTGATGAATTGGAAGTGTGTCAGCTGTGTGGTGATGTGTGATTCATAACTTCCATTTTACCGGTACTACCTAGTCGTAGGCCAACCGATAACACCACAACGGAATGGGTTTGAAGTGGTGACGCGCCGCGGAGAACAGCTAGCTTGTCCAGCGGCACGCCACGCCAGAGGCACGCCAGAGGCACGCCAGAGGCACGTACACACAGTGCAGATCAGCTGCTCGTTGGCAGCCAGACGAGACAATCGAAGGAGGATGCGCTGAGCAAAGCTACTGGGCTCGAATTTAGTCACGCTTTCTCTATATAGATTGATGCATCTATTTGTGCATGTTATGAACATTTATTTTAATGATGGTAGGTTATACTCTGGCTGGATTTATGTATTTTTTCCAATGCTACCTTAATTTGTCAGACCTAACTTGATTGACCCTATTTCTACAAGGCCTAGTCTACGGGAGGCCTAATCATATTTGGATGAATATTTTTGTTAAAGCCTCGGCTACAGCGATGCATCCAGGTAATGAACTCATTATTATGCATCAGCATTTTCATTCGATTACAATTATTTATTGTCAATCATTGTTGAATTTGTTAGGCTTTACAATTCATTCGATTAATGAACTGATAATACATTCATTCATTGCTATTTTTGAATATGCATTCTATAAAACTATATTGCATTCTATAATACTATGTGAATAATGTTCATTAATGTTAATTTATGTATTAATAATAGTAATCTGAAAATCAGTCTGAAATGTAATATTTCTCCTGTTGTTCATGTCCATATAGCCTAGGACAATGTGGTAAAGTACTGTTATTCCTTATCCACCTAAAGTGTATTTTAATCTTTTTATACATTTATTTTTTCCGCTCGCTAGCCTCACTTTTCTGGGAGGGGGGAATCCGTTAAACAGTTACCGTAATTTCCGGACTATTAAGCGTACCTGAATATAAGCCGCACCCACTGAATTAAAAAATATATATTATTTTGAACATAAATAAGTCTCACATGTTTATAAGCCGCAGGTGCCTACCGGTATATTGAAACAAATGAACTTTACACAGGCTTTAACGAAACACGGCTTGTAACAAAAATAAATAGGCTTTAACGAAACACGGCTTGTAACAAAAATAAATAGGCTTTAACGAAACACGGCTTGTAACAAAAATTAAAAATTAGCAGTAAGCTTTAGTTGTCTTTTTGCACTGAGTCAATTCCTCACGCTGCTGTTTCCAACGTCTTATCATCGACTCATTAAGACCAAGCTCCCGTGCAGCAGCTCTATTTCCTTTTCCAACAGCCAGATCAATCGCCTTCAACTTGAAAGCTGCATCATATGCATTTCTCCGTGTCTTTGCCATGATGAGGGTGACAAAATGACTACCGTAGTCAGAATGATGGGAAGTTTGAGAGCGCTCGATTTAATCTAAACAGTAAACAAAAAAGTTGTTTGACCTTAACCCGTTCGGCAATTTCATTGGTCTAATGAAAGCTTCATGCCGCCAAAAAACTGAGCACGTCACAGAATGTGTTTTTTTGGAGAAAAAAAAAATTGAAAGCGGGAAAAATCCATATATTAGCCGCAAGGTTCAAAGCCTGGGAAAAAAGTTGCGGCTTATAGTCCGGAAATTACGGTAATCAATTTTGTCGGTCCTAAGTAATTGTAGTAGTATTAAGTGTACTCTCTATATTTTGTACCAATTGAGAACTTTGGTCCAATTCCCCGAGATCTGGATCTTCTCTGGAAAATCATTATTTGAGTCTTTTTGGGGTTTACTGCCAGAGCCCAGGTCTCACATTGCAACCCTGGCGAAGGCCCCGACCCCATTTAAAGAATTCTGTTCTTTTCTTGCCAATTTTAATGCTGCACATATTGCCAGTATACATTGATTTAATTATGTCATATGTTTTACCCTCTACACCACTTTCAATAACTTTGTAGAACAGTCCTGTATGCCAAATAGAATCAAATTATTTTGGAAGTCGATTAAACAAGCGTACGTTTTGGTATTATTTTGGAGGACACGTTTATCTATCAGGGGTCTCTCCGTCTCCCTCTCTCTCTCTTTTTGTCTCTCCCTCCCTCTCTCCATCTCTCTCTCTCTCTCTCCGTCTCCCTCCCTCTCCCATTAGAATAAACACATGCTTCTTATCTCCCTCCCTCTCTCCATAAGAGGATCACACACACACACACACATGCGTGCGCGCAAACACACACACACACACACACTCCATTAATATCAGTGTTGTCATTATAGGGAGAGAAGTGAAGAGAGACTGAGATAGAGACGGAGAGAGAGACTGAGAGAGAGACTGAGAGAGAGACTGAGAGAGAGACTGAGAGAGAGACTGAGAGAGAGACTGAGATAGAGATGGAGAGAGAGGTACTGTAGATGAATATTTCAGTAGTTTACCATCAGACGTAGAAGTAAAAACAACAGCACTTTCCCTGGTGGTAACATTTATCAGGACAAAGGAGAAGAAACATGTCTATTGCTCCAGTCCCGGTTTCACATTTCATGTCTCTGGGAGAATCAAGACTCACGTTTTTCACTGTGTGTGTTTCAAATAGTTTTTGTGTTTTTGCAAACTGGGTTGTGTGTGTGTGTGTGAGTGTAAGGAAACTGCGTTGTGTGTTTGTGTGCTTCCGTGTGTTTAATATTTTTTGCGTGTGTTTGTTGAGTGCCTCTCTCTCCTCTCAGTATGATAAAGGGGATTGTTCATGCGTCTTTGTGCGTTCTTCACAGCTGGCTGAAAACATGTTGTTCCTTGTAAAATAACTATTTTGGTTCTCTGTGCGTGTGG
>NW_021823520.1:0-38910 GCF_901001165.1 Salmo trutta | reverse complement strand
TCTTCCCTCTTCCTCTTCCCCTCCTCTTCCCTTCCCCTCCTCTTCCTCTTCCCCTCCTCTTCCCCTCCTCTTCCTCTTCCCTCCTCTTCTCTTCCTCTTCCCCTCCTCTTCCCTCTTCCCCTCCTCTTCCTCTTCCTCTTCCCCTCCTCTTCCTCTTCCCCTCCCCTCCTCTTCCCTCCCTTCCCCTCCTCTTCCTCTTCCCTCCCCTCCCCTCCTCTTCCTCTTCCCCTCCTCTTCCTCTTCCCCTCCCCTTCTCTTCTTCTCTTGTCTGCTCTTGCTCTCTTAGTGTGCCTGGGGCTGATGCACTACACCTGGGCCATATGGGCAATAATCAATATTGTGAAAAATTGCCTGAATTGATGTGATAACGATTAAATAGAACAATACATTTATGACGGTAACCCTCACCGCCGTTTAGGACGGTAACCCGCACCGCCGTTTATGACGGTAACGCCGCACCGCCGTTTATGACGGTAACGCCGCACCGCCGTTTAGGACGGTAACCCTCACCGCCGTTTATGACGGTAACGCCGCACCGCCGTTTATGACGGTAACGCCGCACCGCCGTTTATGACGGTAACCCGCACCGCCGTTTATGACGGTAACCCTCACCGCCGTTTAGGACGGTAACCCTCACCACCGTTTATACCCTTTCAACTACTACTTCTAGTTTGATGGTTTTTGCCATCGACTGTCCCATTAACTATATCACCCATATTGGCAAACTTATTTCATTTCAAACTTCACATTTCTCTGGTAAAGGCTACTTATCGTGATGAACAACATCAGCAAAATGGTCTGTGTCGATAATTTTTCTGCTTTATCGTCCCAGTTCTATGATTTACCCTCCCCGTGCACAGTCTCCCTCTTAACCCTGGGCCTCCCTCTTAACCCTGGGCCTCCCTCTTAACCCTGGGCCTCAGCGGTGACAGTCTCCCTCTTAACCCTGGGCCTCCCTCTTAACCCTGGGCCTCAGCGGTGACAGTCTCCCTCTTAACCCTGGGCCTCCCTCTTAACCCTGGGCCTCCCTCTTAACCCTGGGCCTCCCTCTTAACCCTGGGTCTCCCTCTTAACCCTGGGCCTCCCTCTTAACCCTGGGCCTCAGCAGTGACTGCTGCTTCTGTGATTATGTATGTTTTTAAGTTTGTGTGTGTGTGTGGCGTCTGCGTGTGTGTGTGTGTGTGTGTGTGTGTGTGTGTGTGTGTGTGTGGTGTGTGTGAGAGAAATAATCCTATGTATGCCTAGGCCTGGCTAAATAGCCGTGGGTCGGAGTGCAGTACACACACACACACACACACACACACACACACACACACACACACACACACACACACACACACACACACACACACACGTTAGCTATAGTACGTTACACTACAAACCACTCCATCTTTCCTCCCAGATAGCGACCTAGTTAAGTCTTACAGCCGCTGACTGTCTCTATGACCCAATTACAGCTCTTCCTCAATGACTCATTCCATTAAAGCCCCTCCAGATCAACATGGGTTGTATCCCAAATGGCTCCCTACGTCAGGGGTGGCCAACTCATTCTGTAGAGGGACTAGTGTCTACAGGTTTCTTTCTTTTTTTATTCCCTTTCAATTAAGACCTAGACAACCAGGTAAGGGGAGTTCCTTACTAATTAGGGACCTTAACTCATCAATCAAGTAGGTAGGCGGCAGGGTAGCCTAGTGGTTAGGGGGGGGGGGCAGGTAGCCTAGTGGTTAGAGGGGGGGGGGGGCAGGTAGCCTAGTGGTTAGAGGGGGGGGGGGGCAGGTAGCCTAGTGGTTAGAGGGGGGGACAGGTAGCCTAGTGGTTAGAGGGGGGAGGGCAGGTAGCCTAGTGGTTAGAGGGGGGAGGGCAGGTAGCCTAGTGGTTAGAGGGGGGGAGTAGGTAGCCTAGTGGTTAGAGGGGGGAGCAGGTAGCCTAGTGGTTAGAGGGGGGAGGGCAGGTAGCCTAGTGGTTAGAGGGGGGGGCAGGTAGCCTAGTGGTTAGAGGGGGGAGGGCAGGTAGCCTAGTGGTTAGAGGGGGGAGGGCAGGTAGCCTAGTGGTTAGAGGGGGGGAGCAGGTAGCCTAGTGGTTAGAGGGGGGGAGGCAGGTAGCCTAGTGGTTAGAGGGGGGAGGCAGGTAGCCTAGTGGTTAGAGGGGGGAGGCAGGTAGCCTAGTGGTTAGAGGGGGGAGGCAGGTAGCCTAGTGGTTAGAGGGGGGGGGGGCAGGTAGCCTAGTGGTTAGAGGGGGGGAGGCAGGTAGCCTAGTGGTTAGAGGGGGGGAGGCAGGTAGCCTAGTGGTTAGAGGGGGGAGGGCAGGTAGCCTAGTGGTTAGAGGGGGGGAGGCAGGTAGCCTAGTGGTTAGAGAGGGGGGAGGCAGGGTAGCCTAGTGGTTAGAGGGGGGAGGCAGGTAGCCTAGTGGTTAGAGGGGGGGGGCAGGTAGCCTAGTGGTTAGAGGGGGGAGGCAGGGAGCCTAGTGGTTAGAGGGGGGAGGCAGGTAGCCTAGTGGTTAGAGGGGGGGAGGCAGGTAGCCTAGTGGTTAGAGGGGGGAGGGCAGGTAGCCTAGTGGTTAGAGGGGGGGAGGCAAGTAGCCTAGTGGTTAGAGAGGGGGGAGGCAGGGTAGCCTAGTGGTTAGAGGGGGGAGGCAGGTAGCCTAGTGGTTAGAGGGGGGAGGCAGGTAGCCTAGTGGTTAGAGGGGGGGAGGAAGGTAGCCTGGTGGTTAGAGGGGGGAGGCAGGTAGCCTAGTGGTTAGAGGGGGGAGGCAGGTAGCCTAGTGGTTAGAGGGGGGAGGGCAGGTAGCCTAGTGGTTAGAGTGGGGGAGGCAGGTAGCCTAGTGGTTAGAGGGGGGAGGCAGGTAGCCTAGTGGTTAGAGGGGGGGAGGCAGGTAGCCTAGTGGTTAGAGGGGGGGAGGCAGGTAGCCTAGTGGTTAGAGGGGGGGAGGCAGGTAGCCTAGTGGTTAGAGGGGGGGAGGCAGGTAGCCTAGTGGTTAGAGGGGGGAGGGCAGGTAGCCTAGTGGTTAGAGGGGGGGAGGCAGGTACCTAGTGGTTAGAGGGGGGAGGCAGGTTGCCTAGTGGTTAGAGGGGGGGAGGCAGGTAGCCTGGTGGTTGGAGGGGGGAGGCAGGTAGCCTAGTGGTTAGAGGGGGGAGGCAGGGTAGCCTAGTGCTTAGAGGGGGGGAGGCAGGTAGCCTGGTGGTTAGAGGGGGGAGGCAGGTAGCCTAGTGGTTAGAGGGGGGGAGGCAGGTAGCCTAGTGGTTAGAGGGGGAGGCAGGTAGCCTAGTGGTTAGAGGGGGGGAGGCAGGTAGCCTAGTGGTTAGAGGGGGGAGGCAGGTAGCCTAGTGGTTAGAGGGGGGGAGGCAGGTAGCCTAGTGGTTAGAGGGGGGGAGGCAGGTAGCCTAGTGGTTAGAGGGGGGGAGGCAGGTAGCCTAGTGGTTAGAGGGGGGAGGGCAGGTAGCCTAGTGGTTAGAGGGGGGAGGCAGGTAGCCTAGTGGTTAGAGGGGGGAGGCAGGTAGCCTAGTGGTTAGAGGGGGGGAGGCAGGTAGCCTAGTGGTTAGAGGGGGGGGGGGGGCAGGTAGCCTGGTGGTTAGAGGGGGGAGGCAGGTAGCCTTGTGGTTGGAGGGGGGAGGGGCAGGTAGCCTAGTGGTTAGAGGGGGGGAGGCAGGTAGCCTAGTGGTTAGAGGGGGGAGGCAGGTAGCCTAGTGGTTAGGGGGGGGAGGCAGGTAGCCTAGTGGTTAGAGGGGGGGAGGCAGGTAGCCTAGTGGTTAGAGGGGGGGAGGCAGGTAGCCTAGTGGTTAGAGGGGGGGAGGCAGGTAGCCTAGTGGTTAGAGGGGGGAGGCAGGTAGCCTAGTGGTTGGAGGGGGGAGGGGCAGGTAGCCTAGTGGTTAGAGGGGGGGAGGCAGGTAGCCTAGTGGTTAGAGGGGGGAGGCAGGTAGCCTAGTGGTTAGGGGGGGGGGAGGCAGGTAGCCTAGTGGTTAGAGGGGGGAGGCAGGTAGCCTAGTGGTTAGAGGGGGGAGGCAGGGTAGCCTAGTGGTTAGAGGGGGGGAGGCAGGTAGCCTGGTGGTTAGAGGGGGGAGGCAGGTGGCCTAGTGGTTAGAGGGGGGAGGCAGGTGGCCTAGTGGTTAGAGGGGGAGGCAGGTAGCCTAGTGGTTAGAGGGGGGGAGGCAGGTAGCCTAGTGGTTAGAGGGGGGGAGGCAGGTAGCCTAGTGGTTAGAGGGGGAGGCAGGTAGCCTAGTGGTTAGAGGGGGGAGGCAGGTAGCCTAGTGGTTAGAGGGGGGAGGCAGGTAGCCTAGTGGTTAGAGGGGGGGAGGCAGGTAGCCTAGTGGTTAGAGGGGGGGGGGCAGGTAGCCTGGTGGTTAGAGGGGGGAGGCAGGTAGCCTTGTGGTTGGAGGGGGGAGGGGCAGGTAGCCTAGTGGTTAGAGGGGGGGAGGCAGGTAGCCTAGTGGTTAGAGGGGGGAGGCAGGTAGCCTAGTGGTTAGGGGGGGGAGGCAGGTAGCCTAGTGGTTAGAGGGGGGAGGCAAGTAGCCTAGTGGTTAGAGGGGGGAGGCAGGGTAGCCTAGTGGTTAGAGGGGGGGAGGCAGGTAGCCTGGTGGTTAGAGGGGGGAGGCAGGGTAGCCTAGTGGTTAGAGGGGGGGGAGGCAGGTAGCCTAGTGGTTAGAGGGGGGGAGGCAGGTAGCCTAGTGGTTAGAGGGGGGGAGGCAGGTAGCCTAGTGGTTAGAGGGGGGGAGGCAGGTAGCCTAGTGGTTAGAGGGGGGGAGGCAGGTAGCCTAGTGGTTAGAGGGGGGAGGCAGGTAGCCTAGTGGTTGGAGGGGGGAGGGGCAGGTAGCCTAGTGGTTAGAGGGGGGGAGGCAGGTAGCCTAGTGGTTAGAGGGGGGGAGGCAGGTAGCCTAGTGGTTAGGGGGGGGGGAGGCAGGTAGCCTAGTGGTTAGAGGGGGGAGGCAGGTAGCCTAGTGGTTAGAGGGGGGAGGCAGGGTAGCCTAGTGGTTAGAGGGGGGGAGGCAGGTAGCCTGGTGGTTAGAGGGGGGAGGCAGGTGGCCTAGTGGTTAGAGGGGGGAGGCAGGTGGCCTAGTGGTTAGAGGGGGGAGGCAGGTGGCCTAGTGGTTAGAGGGGGAGGCAGGTAGCCTAGTGGTTAGAGGGGGGGAGGCAAGTAGCCTAGTGGTTAGAGAGGGGGGAGGCAGGGTAGCCTAGTGGTTAGAGGGGGGTGGCAGGTAGCCTAGTGGTTAGAGGAGGGGAGGCAGGTAGCCTAGTGGTTAGAGGGGGGGGGCAGGTAGCCTAGTGGTTAGAGGGGGGAGGCAGGTAGCCTAGTGGTTAGAGGGGGGGAGCAGGTAGCCTGGTGGTTAGAGGGGGGGAGGAAGGTAGCCTGGTGGTTAGAGGGGGGGAGGCAGGTAGCCTAGTGGGTAGAGGGGGGAGGCAGGTAGCCTAGTGGTTAGAGGGGGAGGCAGTGGGCCTAGTGGTTAGAGGGGGGGAGGCAGGTAGCCTAGTGGTTAGAGGGGGGGAGGAAGGTAGCCTGGTGGTTAGAGGGGGGGAGGCAGGTAGCCTAGTGGGTAGAGGGGGGAGGCAGGTAGCCTAGTGGTTAGAGGGGGAGGCAGTGGGCCTAAGGGTTAGAGGGGGGAGGCAGGTAGCCTAGTGGTTAGAGGGGGGAGGCAGGTAGCCTAGTGGTTAGAGGGGGGAGGCAGGTAGCCTAGTGGTTAGAGGGGGGAGGCAGGTAGCCTAGTGGTTAGAGGGGGGAGGCAGGTAGCCTAGTGGTTAGAGGGGGGGAGGGCAGGTAGCCTAGTGGTTAGAGGGGGGAGGGCAGGTAGCCTAGTGGTTAGAGGGGGGGAGGCAGGTAGCCTAGTGGTTAGAGGGGGGGAGGCAGGTAGCCTAGTGGTTAGAGGGGGGGAGGCAGGTAGCCTAGTGGTTAGAGGGGGGGGGCAGGTAGCCTAGTGGTTAGAGGGGGGGAGGCAGGTAGCCTAGTGGTTAGAGGGGGGGAGGCAGGTAGCCTAGTGGTTAGAAGGGGGGAGGCAGGTAGCCTAGTGGTTAGAGGGGGGGAGGCAGGTAGCCTAGTGGTTAGAGGGGGGGGGGCAGGTAGCCTAGTGGTTAGAGGGGGGGGGGGGGGCCATCATTGTAAAATAGAGTTGGTCTCCTCTCTGGGTTCCTCCCATCTAGAGTTGGTCTCCTCTCTGGGTTCCTCCCATCTAGAGTTGGTCTCCTCCCTGGGTTCCTCCCATCTAGAGTTGGTCTCCTCCCTGGGTTCCTCCCATCTAGAGTTGGTCTCCTCCCTGGGTTCCTCCCATCTAGAGTTGGTCTCCTCTCTGGGTTCCTCCCATCTAGAGTTGGTCTCCTCTCTGGGTTCCTCCCATCTAGAGTTGGTCTCCTCCCTGGGTTCCTCCCATCTAGAGTTGGTCTCCTCTCTGGGTTCCTCCCATCTAGAGTTGGTCTCCTCTCTGGGTTCCTCCCATCTAGAGTTGGTCTCCTCTCTGGGTTCCTCCCATCTAGAGTTGGTCTCCTCTCTGGGTTCCTCCCATCTAGAGTTGGTCTCCTCTCTGGGTTCCTCCGATCTAGAGTTGGTCTCCTCTCTGGGTTCCTCCGATCCATCCGGAGTCTGTTACACTACGCTCAACCTTTTGGGGGGTTTAGTGTAATGTTTTGTTTAGTGTAATGTTTTGTTAAGTGCTCAGTGTCAGAGCTTCACAAATTAAATTATGATTGGCTTTATTTCAAAATGTAAAATAATACACTACAGCTAAGGAAAGACCGAAGGCATCCTCCTCGCCTTGTTCCCAAATCATCTTACTTGGCTGGTAAGCTGACTGTTTTACTCAACCTGGTGACATTTCTCCAGATTAAGCTGAATAATTGATCAGGGAAACAGGGCCATTTGTAATTGTGCCTAACTTCTGGGTGTGAATGAGTCGGCTTAGTGCTCATCTCTTCTACGCTGCCAGCTTTCTTCTGTCTCTGACTTGCCCGCTAGAAACTAGACTACCTCTGGCTTCTGTCATCATTTATACATGACAGAGATAATAGATGGAGGGGGGGAGAGGAGGAGGAGGGAAGGGGGGGAGGAGGAGGAGGAGGATGAGGGAAGAAGAGGGAGGAGAGGAGGCTGCCTCTCATTTTGATTGTCAAGAGTTCTTCTCTCTCTCTCCCCCCGATTTGAGTTGAGAGCTGTGATTTATACCAGCTGTATGCTTCAGAGAATGTACATGATCAAATATACAGTTTGTTCACCAAATCACATTTCTGTGATCAGTATGTCTCTGTCTGTGTGTGAATAAGGAGCTGCCTTGTGTGTGTGACACAAACCATTCCTCTCTTCTTCTCTCTCCTCCAGCTGGATCCAACCCTGGAGGCCAAGGTGAAGCCCCAGAAGCAGTCTGTTATCTTGGAGGAGGAGTACCTGGTAGGTGTCTGATGGATGAGGGGAGTTGAGCTGTGTTTGTACTCTAATGCTGTAGAATATTCTCTGATACCATCCTGGAAGACTCAAGGATATGAATTTTCCTTATCTTTTATTTCTAAATATGTTATCTACTAACCCCCCCTGGTGTTCTGTTATCTACTAACCCCCCCTGGTGTTCTGTTATCTACTAACCCCCCCTGGTGTTCTGTTATCTACTAACCCCCCCTGGTGTTCTGTTATCTACTAACCCCCCCTGGTGTTCTGTTATCTACTAACCCCCCTGGTGTTCTGTTATCTACTAACCCCCCCTGGTGTTCTGTTATCTACTAACCCCCCTGGTGTTCTGTTATCTACTAACCCCCCTGGTGTTCTGTTATCTACTAACCCCCCTGGTGTTCTGTTATCTACTAACCCCCCTGGTGTTCTGTTATCTACTAACCCCCCCTGGTGTTCTGTTATCTACTAACCCCCCCTGGTGTTCTGTTATCTACTAACCCCCCCTGGTGTTCTGTTATCTACTAACCCCCCCTGGTGTTCGGTTATCTACTAACCCCCCCTGGTGTTCTGTTATCTACTAACCCCCCCTGGTGTTCTGTTATCTACTAACCCCCCTGGTGTTCTGTTATCTACTAAAACCTCCTCCCCCCTGGTGTTCTGTTATCTACTAAAACCTCCTCCCCCCTGGTGTTCTGTTATCTACTAACCCCCCCTGGTGTTCTGTTATCTACTAACCCCCCTGGTGTTCTGTTATCTACTAACCCCCCCTGGTGTTCTGTTATCTACTAACCCCCCTGGTGTTCTGTTATCTACTAACCCCCCCTGGTGTTCTGTTATCTACTAACCCCCCTGGTGTTCTGTTATCTACTAACCCCCCCTGGTGTTCTGTTATCTACTAACCCCCCCTGGTGTTCTGTTATCTACTAACCCCCCCTGGTGTTCTGTTATCTACTAACCCCCCCTGGTGTTCTGTTATCTACTAAAACCTCCTGGTGTTCTGTTATCTACTAACCCCCCTGGTGTTCTGTTATCTACTAAAACCTCCTCCCCCCTGGTGTTCTGTTATCTACTAAAACCTCCTCCCCCCTGGTGTTCTGTTATCTACTAACCCCCCCTGGTGTTCTGTTATCTACTAACCCCCCCTGGTGTTCTGTTATCTACTAACCCCCCCTGGTGTTCTGTTATCTACTAAAACCCCCCCTGGTGTTCTGTTATCTACTAACCCCCCCTGGTGTTCTATGTTGTCCTGATCCTTTCCCTGATGTGTAGAGTAAAGCCCAGCCCCTAACCCTGTCCTGTTGTCTCTCTGTCCCAACAACAGAAGATAAAGGATGTAAACCTGGAGGACTGGAGGAACATCAGAGGTCCTCGTCCCTGGGAAGACTCCAAGGAATACCAAGAGCAGCAACGCTCCAGACAGGGCAAGGCAGCGTGATGGAGATTGCTGACCAGAGGCTGTTCGGTTTGCAACAGGATATATACCGAGTGAGATGGGAAGACACAGGGTTAAGTTATTACCAAGACCACTGCAAGGCCAATGGCTTGAGGAATATAATATGTATTTATCGTGTAAACTCGAAGTAACAAAACCTTTGAGTCAATGAGAGTTTTGGAAATGGACAGTTGAATCTGTCCTGATCCAATTGTATGTAAACAACAAATGTGCATGTTTTATATGTTATATAAAAAAACGTAATGTTTTGAAATATGAGTCTGGTTCTTGTCTGTGTCCAATATGGCCACTAGGTGGCAGAGGTATCCATCCCTGGTACACATCTGCCTCGCCAACTGTCATGATGACAAAATGAACCACTAGGTCTGGGGAGCGGTTAGGATATGAACCACGAGGTCTGTGTGGAGCGGTTAGGATATGAACCACTAGGTCTGTGTGGAGCGGTTAGGATATGAACCACGAGGTCTGGGTAGCGGTTAGGATATGAACCACGAGGTCTGTGTGGAGCGGTTAGGATATGAACCACTAGGTCTGTGGGGAGCGGTTAGGATATGAACCACTAGGTCTGTGGGGAGCACTAGGCTGTTGGTAGGACTCTTCACCCAGCACTAGGCTGTTGGTAGGACTCTTCACCCAGCACTAGGCTGTTGGTAGGACTCTTCACCCAGCACTAGGCTGTTGGTAGAACTCTTCACCCAGCACTAGGCTGTTGGTAGGACTCTTCACCCAGCACTAGGCTGTTGGTAGGACTCTTCACCCAGCACTAGGCTGTTGGTAGGACTCTTCACCCAGCACTAGGCTGTTGGTAGGACTCTTCACCCAGCACTAGGCTGTTGGTAGGACTCTTCACCCAGCACTAGGCTGTTGGTAGGACTCTTCACCCAGCACTAGGCTGTTGGTAGAACTCTTCACCCAGCACTAGGCTGTTGGTAGGACTCTTCACCCAGCACTAGGCTGTTGGTAGAACTCTTCACCCAGCACTAGGCTGTTGGTAGAACTCTTCACCCAGCACTAGGCTGTTGGTAGGACTCTTCACCCAGCACTAGGCTGTTGGTAGGACTCTTCACCCAGCACTAGGCTGTTGGTAGAACTCTTCACCCAGCACTAGGCTGTTGGTAGAACTCTTCACCCAGCACTAGGCTGTTGGTAGGACTCTTCCCTCAGCACTAGGCTGTTGGTAGGACTCTTCCCTCAGCACTAGGCTGTTGGTAGGACTCTTCCCTCAGCACTAGGCTGTTGGAAAAAGTACATGACACTTTTAGAGCTGTTCAGAGAGAAAAGAGAAGACGCATTCCTGGTCAAACGTAGTGCACTACATAGGGAATGAGGTGACATTTGAGACGTAGCCAGAGGCTTTGATGACTCAGAGGGTTAATAAAGGAGATGATATTCTGCTGCAACATGACCGGCTTTGTAGTGGTGCTCAGCACACACTCTTAAAACACACTCACACACACTCACACACACTCCCTCCTCTGACTCACTCCTTTTCTCTCTCTCTCTTTCTCTCCATCTCTCTTTCTCTCTCTCTCTCCATCTCTCTCTCTCTCTCTCTCTCTCCATCTCACTCTCTCTCTCTCCCTCTTTTTCCTCTGTCTCTCTCTCTCTCTCCCCCTCTTTCTCCTCTCTCTCTCTCTCCCTCCCCCTCTTTCTCCTGTCTCCTCTCTCTCTCCCTCCCCTCTCTCTCTCTCTCTCTCCTCGCTCTCTCTCCCTCCCTCTCTCTCTCTCTCTCTCTCTCTCTCTTCTTCCCCCTCTTTCTCCTCTCCCCCTCTTTCTCCTCTCTCCCTCCCCCTCTTTCTCCTCTCTCGTTCATACAGGGTAATTTATAGATATTAGAAAACATCACATCTGCCTTCCATGTTTTTCTGAGGTGTAGTAAAAGGCCTCAACAGTACTATGTCTCTGTCTGACTGGCTGGCTGTTGTGTTGGTGCTTTAAATTGGCAGACATTTTGTCTGATTTATTATAGTGATTATTATGTAAATATAACTATTGTTCTTAAAATTAAAATTGGGGTTTTATTTACATCAAGTAGATAGCGTTGAGTGACTGCTAATGCTACGCACACACACACACACAAAGCACATAAACAAAGCACATAAACAAAGCACATAAACAAAGCACAACATCCTAATGTCCACAAGCCTAATAACTGTTTACCAAGAGCTTTTTATTGTTTTAGCTCAGAGGATGACAACAGTGGCACAGCAACTAGCAGCTTTACATGAGAGGATTATAGTTCTACAAATCCGGATGTGACCCACTGTGTTGTCATTGGTCACTATATTAGGGAACCCCTACCCTACCACCCAATGGTAATGCCCTGCAAAGCCAGTCGACAGGGTAACATAACATATTGTACGTTACTGTACTAGGGGTGTACTGAGGTTTGCACAATTCTGGTAACTTTCCATCATATTTCTAGGCTTTCCAGATATCCTGGTTGGAGGATTCTGGATTTCCTGTTTCTTCCTTTCTGATTCCAGGAAATTTGGGGGGGAGACTACTGGGATTTGGGGGGGAGACTACTGGGATTTGGGGGGAGACTACTGGGATTTGGGGGGGAGACTACTGGGATTTGGGGGGGAGACTACTGGGATTTGGGGGGAGACTACTGGGATTTGGGGGAGAGACTACTGGGATTTGGGGGGAGACTACTGGGATTTGGGGGGGAGACTACTGGGATTTGGGGGGAGACTACTGGGATTTGGGGGGAGACTACTGGGATTTGGGGGGAGACTACTGGGATTTGGGGGGAGACTACTGGGATTGGGGGGGGAGACTACTGGGATTTGGGGGGGAGACTACTGGGATTTGGGGGGAGACTACTGGGATTTGGGGGGAGACTACTGAGATTTGGGGGGGAGACTACTGGGATTTGGGGGGGAGACTACTGGGATTTGGGGGGAGACTACTGGGATTTGGGGGGAGACTACTGGGATTTGGGGGGAGACTACTGAGATTTGGGGGGAGACTACTGGGATTTGAGGGGAGACTACTGGGATTTGGGGGGAGACTACTGGGATTTGGGGGGGACTACTGGGATTTGAGGGGAGACTACTGGGATTTGGGGGGGAGACTACTGGGATTTGGGGGGAGACTACTGGGATTTGAGGGGAGACTACTGGGATTTGGGGGGAGACTACTGGGATTTGGGGGGGACTACTGGGATTTGGGGGGAGACTACTGGGATTTGGGGGGAGACTACTGGGATTTGGGGGGGAGACTACTGGGATTTGGGGGGGAGACTACTGGGATTTGGGGAGAGACTACTGGGATTTGGGGAGAGACTACTGAGATTTGGGGGGGAGACTACTGGGATTTGGGGAGAGACTACTGGGATTTGGGGAGAGACTACTGGGATTTGGGGAGAGACTACTGGGATTTGGGGAGAGACTACTGGGATTTGGGGGGAGACTACTGGGATTTGAGGGGAGACTACTGGGATTTGGGGGGAGACTACTGGGATTTGGGGGGAGACTACTGGGATTTGAGGGGGAGACTACTGGGATTTGGGGGGAGACTACTGGGATTTGGGGGGAGACTACTGGGATTTGGGGGGAGACTACTGGGATTTGACAACCCTAAACTGTACTATATGTTTCTGTCTGTCATTTACAGAGCCTTCAGAAAGTATTCACACCCCTTGACTTTTTCCACATTTTGTTGTGTTACAGCCTGAATTTAAAATTGATTAAATGTTGATTTTTTTTTGTCACTGGCCTACCCACAATATCCAATAATGTCAAAGTGGAATTATGTTTTTAGAAATGTTTACAAATTAATTAAAAATGAAAAGCTGAAATGTCTTGAGTCAATAAGTAAAAAAAAAAAAGTAAAAAAAAAAAGTGCTTAACAAGTCACATAATAAGTTGCATGGATTCACTGTGTGTAATAATAGTGTTTAACATGATTTTTGAATGACTACCTCATCTCTGTACCCCACACATACAATTATCTGTAAGGTCCCTCAGTCGAGGAGTGAATTTCAAACACAGATTCAACCACAAGGCTTCCTAAATTCTATCAGCATATCGAATGCGCTGCATGAGCTGGTAGCATTCTGGATCATTGCAACTCTAACTTCCGCGATGTATACAAAGTCCTCCCCCGCCCTCCCTTTGGCAAATCTGACCATGACTCCATTTTGTTGCTCCCAGCCTATAGACAGAAACTAAAACAGGAAACGCCTGTGCTCAGGTCTGTTCAACGCTGGTCTGACCAATCGGATTCCACGCTTCAAGATTGCTTCGATCACGTGGACTGGGATATGTTCCAAATAGCGTCGAACAACAACATTGATGTATACGCTGATTCGGTGAGCGAGTTTATTAGCAAGTGCATCGGTGATGTTGTACCTACGGCGATTATTAAAACCTTCCCCAACCAGAAACCGTGGATTGATGGCAGCATTCGCACAAAACTGAAAGCGCGCACCACCGCTTTTAATCATGGCAAGATGACTGGGAACATGACCGAATACAAACAGTGTAGCTATTCCCTCCGCAAGGCAATCAAACAAGCAAAGCGTCAGTATAGAGACAAAATAAGTCACAATTCAACGGCTCAAACACGAGATATATGTGGCAGGATCAACAGACAATCACGGATTACAAAAAGAAAAGCAGCCCCGTCGCGGACATCGACATCTTGCTCCCAGACAAACTAAACAACTGCTTTGCTCGCGTTGAGAACAATACAGTGCCACCGACATATTCAATCAATCCCTATCCCAGTCTGCTGTCCCCACATGCTTCAAGAGGGCCACCATTGTTCCTGTTCCCAAGAAAGCGAAGGTAACTGAGCTAAATGACTATCGCCCCGTAGCACTCACTTCTGTCATCATGAAGTGCTTTGAGAGACTAGTCAAGGATCATATCACCTCCACCCTACCTGACACCCTAGACCCACTTCAGTTTGCTTACCGCCCCAATAGGTCCACAGATGACGCAATCGCAATCACACTGCACACTGCCCTATCCCATCTGGACAAGAGGAATACCAATGTAAGAATGCTGTTCATTGACTACAGCTCAGCATTTAACACCATAGTACCCTCCTAACTCGTCATTAAGCTTGAGACCTTGGGTCTCGACCCCGCCCTGTGCAGCTGGGTCCTGGACTTTCTGACGGGCCGCCGCCAGGTGGTGAGGGTAGGTAACAACATCTCCACCCCGCTGATCCTCAACACTGGGTCCCCACAAGGGTGCGTTCTCAGCCCTCTCCTGTACTCCCGGTTCACCCATGACTGCGATGCCATGCACGCCTCCAACTCAATCATCAAGTTTGCAGACGACACTACAGTGGTAGGCTTGATTACCAACAATGACGAGACGGCCTACAGGGAGGAGGTGAGGGCCCTCAGAGTGTGGTGTCAGGAAAATAACCTCTCACTCAACGTCAACAAAACAAAGGAGATGATCGTCGACTTCCGGAAACAGCAGAGGGAGCATCCCCCATCCACATCGACGGGACAGTAGTGGAGAGGGTAGAAAGTTTTAAGTTCCTCGGCGTACACATCACGGACAAACTGCAATGGTCCACCCACACAGACAGCGTGGTGAAGGTGCAACAGCGCCTCTTCAACCCCAGGAGGCTGAAGAAATTTGACTTGTCACCTAAAACACTCACAAACTTTTACAGATGCACAATCGAGAGCATCCTGCACAACGCATCACCAGGGGCAAACTACCTGCCCTCCAGGACACCTACACCACCCGATGTCACAGGAAGGCCAAAAAGATCATCAAGGACAGCAACCACCCGAGCCACTGCCTGTTCACCCCGCTATCATCCAGAAGGCGAGGTCAGTACAGGTGCATCAAAGCTGGGACCAAGAGACTGAAAAACAGCTTCTATCTCAAGGCCATCAGACTGTTAAACAGCAATCACTAACACAGAGAGGCTGCTGCCAACATACAGACTCAAACCTCTGGCCACTTTAATAAATTTAATAAATGTATTTAATAAAAGGTATCACTAGTCACTTTAAATAACGGCACTTTAATAATGTCTACATATCCTAGATTACTCATCTCATATGTATATACTGTATTCTATACCATCTACTGTATCTTGCCTATGCCGTACGGCCATCGCTCATCCAAATATTTATATGTACATATTCTTATTCCATCCCTTTACATTTGTGTGTATAAGGTAGTCGTTGTGAATTTGTTAGATTACTTGTTAGATATTATATCAGAACTAGAAGCACAAGCATTTCGCTACATTCGCGTTAACATCTGCTAACCATGTGTATGTGACCAATGATTTGATTTGATTTGAAAGACCAGGGAGGTTTTCCAATGCCTTGCAAAGATGGGCACCTATTTGTAGATGAGTAAAACATTTAAAAGCAGACATTGAATATCCCTTTTTCATTTTGAAGTTATTTATTAAACTTTGGATGGTGCAGCATTACACCCAGTCACAACAAAGATACAGGCGTCCTTCCTAACTCAGTTGCCAGAGAGGAAGGAAACCGCTCAGCGATTTTGCCATGAGGCAAATGGTGACTTTAAAACAGTTACAGATTTCAATGGCTGTGATAGGAGAAAACTGAGGATGGATCAACAACATTGTAGTTAGTCAACAATATTAACGTAAATGACAGAGTGAAAAGAAGGAAGCCTGTGCAGAATAAAAATATTCCATAACATGCATCCTGTTTGCAATAAGGCACTAAAGTAATACTGAATATAAAGTGTTGTGTTTGGGGCAAATCCAACACAACACATTACTGAGTACCACTCTCCATATTTTCGAGCATAGTGGTGGCTGCATCATGTTATGGGTATGCTTGCAATCGTTTAAAGGACTGGGGAGTTTTTCAGGATAAAGAGAAGAAGCGAAGGGGCTCCCGAGTGGCACCCGGGTTCCGGGTTCATATCCCGGGCTGTGCCACAACCGGCCGTGGTCGGGAGTCCCATAGGACGGCGCACAATTGGCCCAGCGTCGTCCGGGTTAAGGGAGGGTTTGGCCGGTGGGGCTTTACTTGGCTCATCGCGCTCTAGCGACTCCTTGTGGTGGGCCGGGAGCCTGCGGGCTGACCCCGGGTGCCAGTTGAACGGTGTTTCCTCCGACACATTGGTGCGGCTGGCTTCCGGGTTAAGCTGGCGGGTGTTAAGGAGAACGGTTTGGCGGGTCATGTTTCGGAGGACATATGACTCTACCTTCATCTCTCCCGAGCCCATTGGGGAGTTGCAGCGATGAGACTAGACCAAAAAATTGGGGAGAAAAAGGGGAAAATACAAAAAAATAAATGAAAAAGAAACTAAATGAATTGTCTAGCAACGATCAACAACCACTTTGACAGAGCTTGGAAGAATTTAGAAAATAATAAATTGGCAAATGTTGCACAATCCAGGTGTGGAAAGCTCTTAGAGACTTACCCAGAAAGACTCATGGCTGTAATCACTGCTTCTACAAAAGTACAGACTCTGGTGTATGACTACTTACAGTGCCGTGAAAAAGTATTTGCCCCTTTTTAGATTTTCTATATTTTTGATACAGAAAGTTATCAGATCTTCAACCAAAACATAATATTAGATAAAGGGAACCTGAGCTTACAAAAAAATACGTATTTAATTAATTAACAAACTTATGCAACACCCAATGCCCCTGTGTGAAAAAAGAATTACAGTCTTATACTCAGTAACTGGTTGTACCATCTTTAGCTGCAATGACTACAACCAATTTTTTTTATTTTTTTTATTTCACCTTTATTTAACCAGGTAGGCCAGTTGAGAACAAGTTCTCATTTACAATTGTGACCTGGCCAAGATAAAGCAAAGCAGTTCGACACATACAACAACACAGAGTTACACATGGAGTACAACAAACATACAGTCAATAATACAGTAGAAAAATAAGTCTATATACAATGTGAGCAAATGAGGTGAGATAAGGGAGGTAAAGGCAAAAAAGGCCATGGTGGCGAAGTAAATACAATATAGCAAGTAAAACACTGGAATGGTAGATTTGTAGTGGGAAAAAGTGCAAAGTAGAAATATAAATAATGGGGTGCAAAGGAGCTAAATAAATAAATAAATACAGTAGGGGAAGAGGTAGTTGTTTGGGCTAAATTATAGATGGGCTATGTACAGGTGCAGTGATCTGTGAGCTGCTCTGACAGCTGGTGCTTCAAGCTAGTGAGGGAGATAAGTGTTTCGAGTTTCAGAGATTTTTGTAGTTCGTTCCAGTCATTGGCAGCAGAGAACTGGAAGGAGAGACGGCCAAATGAGGAATTGGCTTTGGGGGTGACCAGAGAGATATACCTGCTGGAGCGCGTGCTACAGGTGGGTGCTGCTATGGTGACCAGTGAGTTGAGATAAGGGGGGACTTTACCTAGCAGGGTCTTGTAGATGACCTGGAGCCAGTGGGTTTGGCGACGAGTATGAAGCGAGGGCCAGCCAACGAGAGTGTACAGGTCACAGTGGTGGGTAGTATATGGGACTTTGGTGACAAAACGGATGGCACTGTGATAGACTGCATCCAATTTATTGAGTGTGCTTCCTGTAGTTGTTGGTCAGTCTCTCACGTCGCTGTGGAGGAATTTTGGCCCACTCTTACATGCAGAGCTGCTTACATTTAGCGACGTTTGTGTTTTTTCAAGCATGATCTACTTGTTTCAAGTCTTGTCACAACATCTTAATTGGGATTAGGTCTGGACTTTAACTAGGCCATTCAAAAACTTCAAATTTGTTGCTTTTTTTAACCATTTTCATGTAGATTTGATTGTGTGTTTTGCTACATGACCCAGCTGTGTTTCAGCTTCAGCTCACAGAAGTATGGCCTGACATTGTCCTGGAGAATTCTCTGATACAGAGCGGAATTTATGGTTCCTTGTATTAAGGCAAGTCATCCAGGTCCTGAGACAGCAAAACCTCCCCCAAACCTATCACACTACTATCACCACCATGCTTGTATGAGGTTCTTACTGTGGAATGCAGTGTTTGGTTTTCACCAGACATAATGGGACTCATCTCGTCCAAAAAAGAAAAGGGGGATACCTCGTCAATTGACTCAAGTTCTCCCAAGAAGCACCTGGATGATAAATCAAGGCTCTTGGAAAGAATGTTCTATGGACAGATGAGTCAAAAGTATAACTTTTTTTGTACTTTCTCATTATGAGGTATTGTGTGTCGATGGGTGGGGTGGGGGTGGGGGGGGGGCTGTTGAGGCTGTTTGGCTGTTGAGAGAATTGACTTTTGGCCATCGTGGAAATGGGAATGTGGAAATTCACCACTTTAAAAGCTTTTGGTAAAAACAGAGTACAAGTACTACTACCATGACAGAACGGCCCAGTTCCCTAGCTAGCTAGCTGACCAGCTCCTGATATCCCATGACAGAACGGCCCAGTTCCCTAGCTAGCTAGCTGACCAGCTCCTGATATCCCATGACAGAACGGCTCAGTTCCCTAGCTAGCTAGCTGACCAGCTCCTGATATCCCATGACAGAACGGCCCAGTTCCTTAGCTAGCTAGCTGACCAGCTCCTGATATCCCATGACAGAACGGCTCAGTTCCCTAGCTAGCTAGCTGACCAGCTCCTGATATCCCATGACAGAACGGCCCAGTTCCCTAGCTAGCTAGCTGACCAGCTCCTGATATCCCATGACAGAACGGCCCAGTTCCTTAGCTAGCTAGCTGACCAGCTCCTGATATCCCATGACAGAACGGCTCAGTTCCCTAACTAGCTAGCTGACCAGCTCCTGATATCCCATGACAGAACGGCCCAGTTCCCTAGCTAGCTAGCTGACCAGCTCCTGATATCCCATGACAGAACGGCCCAGTTCCCTAGCTAGCTAGCTGACCAGCTCCTGATATCCCATGACAGAACGGCCCAGTTCCCTAGCTAGCTAGCTGACCAGCTCCTGATATCCCATGACAGAACGGCCCAGTTCCCTAGCTAGCTAGCTGACCAGCTCCTGATATCCCATGACAGAACGGCCCAGTTCCCTAGCTAGCTAGCTGACCAGCTCCTGATATCCCATGACAGAACGGCTCAGTTCCCTAGCTAGCTAGCTGACCAGCTCCTGATATCCCATGACAGAACGGCCCAGTTCCCTAGCTAGCTAGCTGACCAGCTCCTGATATCCCATGACAGAACGGCCCAGTTCCCTAGCTAGCTAGCTGACCAGCTCCTGATATCCCATGACAGAACGGCCCAGTTCCCTAGCTAGCTAGCTGACCAGCTCCTGATATCCCATGACAGAACGGCCCAGTTCCCTAGCTAGCTAGCTAGCTAGCTGACCAGCTCCTGATATCCCATGATGTCTCCAAGCCCTCTTATCTCTCCCCCTCTCTCCCTTTCACCCTTTCTCGCTCCCCCCCCTCATCTCTCTCTCTCTCTCTCTCTCTCTCTCTCTTCTCCCTTTCTCCTTATCCCAATGTTGTCAGCCAGTCTCAACTCAACTCCAACCAGTCTGAAACAATAATACCTTTCACATAATTCTCCCCATGATCCCTCTGTACAGAGGATTCTTTCAGTACTCCAAGTGGACTTGACAGTGGTAGTCAGAATGATACAACCCTGTAATACAATAATATGATATGGGCCATTTGGCAGACATTTTTATCCAAAGCCTTTTAGTTATGCGTACATTATATTGCCGTTGAATAGAGCATAGCACGAGAAGCCTGGTGGTCACAGATCTGTTTGTGTTGTCTTGACAACTTCTATGTTCGATTAGCCTGGTCCTGAACAACCATAGGAGTTGGTAAGACAGCACAAACAGATCTGGTCTCATAGTGATCCAGATAGCCTGGGTCAACCTAGTCTGGGTTAGTTGGTTAACATAAACGTGTGGTCAGGATACATGGCATGGGTTGGCAGGGTCCCCAGTCGTCCTGAACCGATCCGATTTGAGAAGTTCGTTATCCCAACCCCCCCTGTCCCCCCCCCCCTGTCCGTCCGTCACGTGCTCTTACATTTTTCATTGTGAAAACGCACGAAAACGTTATCAAATATTCATAACGAGGCTAAGAAAAGAAGAAATCAAATTCAATATTTACCACATCTAGACACTGCTACACAGAGATAGGATAACTAATTAACTCCAAGAGGAGAGAGCGAGCCAAGCTGGTTCTCTACATTTTAAAGCTACAGTCTGGGATTCATTTATTAGCATAATAGCTAATAAATTGTTTTGCTATACAGCCATGGAATGGATGGGGCTGAGGAAATGTTATGTAACCCGGCTCAAACTAGTTAACTCAAGGTTAAACCATAAGAATCAATGGGTATTATCAAGAAATTAAGTGATGAAAGGTAGGTATCCTGATTTCCAGATCCCCCGACTGCACCTTCAACTGCTGCAGGTCTCTATACTGTAGTCCTGGCTGACTGCTGCAGGTCTCTATACCAAAATACTGGCTGACTCCTGCAGGTCTCTATACCGTAATACTGGCTGACTGCTGCAGGTCTCTATACAGTAGTCCTGGCTGACTGCTGCAGGTCTCTATACTGTAGTCCTGGCTGACTGCTGCAGGTCTCTATACCAAAATACTGGCTGACTGCTGCAGGTCTCTATACAGTAGTCCTGGCTGACTGCTGCAGGTCTCTATACTGTAGTCCTGGCTGACTGCTGCAGGTCTCTATACCGTAGTCCTGGCTGACTGCTGCAGGTCTCTATACCGTAGTCCTGGCTGACTGCTGCAGGTCTCTATACCGTAGTCCTGGCTGACTGCTGCAGGTCTCTATACTGTAGTCCTGGCTGACTGCTGCAGGTATCTATACCAAAATACTGGCTGACTGCTGCAGGTCTCTATACTGTAGTCCTGGCTGACTGCTGCAGGTCTCTATACTGTAGTCCTGGCTGACTGCTGCAGGTCTCTATACCGTAGTCCTGGCTGACTACCACAGGTCTCTATACTATAGTCCTGGCTGACTGCTGCAGGTCTCTATACAGTAGTCCTGGCTGACTGCTGCAGGTCTCTATACTGTAGTCCTGGCTGACTGCTGCAGGTCTCTATACCGTAGTCCTGGCTGACTGCTGCAGGTCTCTATACCGTAGTCCTGGCTGACTACCACAGGTCTCTATACTATAGTCCTGGCTGACTGCTGCAGGTCTCTATACAGTAGTCCTGGCTGACTGCTGCAGGTCTCTATACTGTAGTCCTGGCTGACTGCTGCAGGTCTCTATACCGTAGTCCTGGCTGACTGCTGCAGGTCTCTATACCGTAGTCCTGGCTGACTACCACAGGTCTCTATACTATAGTCCTGGCTGACTGCTGCAGGTCTCTATACAGTAGTCCTGGCTGACTGCTGCAGGTCTCTATACCGTGGTCCTGGCTGACTGCTGCAGGTCTCTATACCGTAGTCCTGGCTGACTGCTGCAGGTCTCTATACTGTAGTCCTGGCTGACTGCTGCAGGTCTCTATACCGTAGTCCTGGCTGACTGCTGCAGGTCTCTATACCGTAGTCCTGGCTGACTGCTGCAGGTCTCTACACTGTAGTCCTGGCTGACTGCTGCAGGTCTCTATACTGTAGTCCTGGCTGACTGCTGCAGGTCTCTATACTGTAGTCCTGGCTGACTGCTGCAGGTCTCTATACTGTAGTCCTGGCTGACTGCAGCAGGTCTCTATACCGTAGTCCTGGCTGACTACCACAAGTCTCTATACCGTAATACTGGCTGACTGCTGCAGGTCTCTATACAGTAGTCCTGGCTGACTGCTGCAGGTCTCTATACTGTAGTCCTGGCTGACTACTGTAGGTCTCTATACCGTAGTCCTGGCTGACTGCTGCAGGTCTCTATACAATAGTCCTGGCTGACTGCTGCAGGTCTCTATACTGTAGTCCTGGCTGACTGCTGCAGGTCTCTATACAATAATAACATAGTCCTGGCTGACTGCTGCAGGTCTCTATACTGTAGTCCTGGCTGACTGCTGCAGGTCTCTATACCGTAGTCCTGTCTGACTGCTGTAGGTCTCTATACCGTAGTCCTGGCTGACTGCTGCAGGTCTCTATACAGTAGTCCTGGCTGACTGCTGCAGGTCTCTATACAATAATACCAGAGTCCTGGCTGACTGCTGCAGGTCTCTATACAATAGTCCTGGCTGACTGCTGCAGGTCTCTATACTGTAGTCCTGGCTGACTGCTGCAGGTCTCTATACAATAATAACATAGTCCTGGCTGACTGCTGCAGGTCTCTATACTGTAGTCCTGGCTGACTGCTGCAGGTCTCTATACCGTAGTCCTGTCTGACTGCTGTAGGTCTCTATACCGTAGTCCTGGCTGACTGCTGCAGGTCTCTATACAGTAGTCCTGGCTGACTGCTGCAGGTCTCTATACTGTAGTCCTGGCTGACTGCTGCAGGTCTCTATACAATAATACCAGAGTCCTGGCTGACTGCTGCAGGTCTCTATACCGTAGTCCTGGCTGACTGCTGCAGGTCTCTATACAGTAGTCCTGGCTGACTGCTGCAGGTCTCTATACCGTAGTCCTGGCTGACTGCTGCAGGTCTCTATACCGTAGTCCTGGCTGACTGTTGCAAATCTCTATACTGTAGTCCTGGCTGACTGCTGCAAGTCTCTATACTGTAGTCCTGGCTGACTGCTGCAGGTCTCTATACCGTAGTCCTGGCTGACTGCTGCAGGTCTCTATACGGTAGTCCTGGCTGACTGCTGCAGGTCTCTATACCGTAGTCCTGGCTGACTGCTGCAGGTCTTTATACCGTAAGACTGGCTGACTACCACTGGTCTCTATACCGTAGTCCTGTCTGACTGTTGCAGGTCTCTATACTGTAGTCCTGGCTGACTGCTGCAGGTCTCTATACTGTAGTCCTGTCTGACTGCTGCAGGTCTCTATACTGTAGTCCTGGCTGACTGCTGCAGGTCTCTATACTGTAGTCCTGTCTGACTGCTGCAGGTCTCTATACCGTAATACTGGCTGACTGCTGCAGGTCTCTATACCGTAGTCCTGGCTGACTGCTGCAGGTCTCTATACTGCAGTCCTGGCTGACTGCTGCAGGTCTCTATACAGTAGTCCTGGCTGACTGCTGCAGGTCTCTATACCGTATTCCTGGCTGACTGCTGCAGGTCTCTATACCGTAATTCTGGTTGACTGCTGCAGGTCTCTATACCGTAGTCCTGGCTGACTGCTGCAGGTCTCTATACCGTAATACTATCTGACTGCTGCACGTCTCTATACCATAATACTGGCTGACTGCTGCACGTCTCTATACCATAATACTGGCTGACTGCTGTTTGTAAACAAGTAAACGCTGTACACAAGGCATGCAACTCTTTCAAATAGCCTATGGGTGGTGATTAGCTTCAATGGACTTCCTTTAATTTTAGTCGTTACATTTAATAGACTTCCATCTATATTATATTTATACACATCTAGTCCTGGCTGACTGCTGCAGGTCTCTATACCGTAATAGTGTCTGACTGCTGCAGGTCTCTATACCATAGTCCTGGCTGACTGCTGCAGCATTCGCTTCATTTGACCACTTCCATATTGAGCGTGTCACTGGTACTTCCTGTTTGAGTTTTTCCTTGTAAGCAGGAAGCAGAAGGATATAGTTATGGTCAGATTAGCCAAAGGGAGGGTGAGGGAGAATCTTGTATGTGTTTCTGTGTGTGGAGTAAAGGTGGTCCAGAATTTTGTCTCCTCTAGTTGCACAGGTGACATGCTGGTAAAAATTTGGTAAAACGGATTTCGGTTTCCCTGCTTGAAAATCACCGGCCACAAGAAGCACCACCTACATTTTACAGTTTTACATTGTGTGTATTTTCTTGTTTGCTTATGGCCCTATACATTGCTTTGAGTGCGGTCTTAATGCCAGCATCGGTTTGTTGTGATAAATAGACCTACGAAAATATAGTTGAAAACTCTCTTGGTAAATAGTGTGGTCTATAGGTTATCATGAGGTACTCTATCTCGGGTGAGGAAAAGCATGAGACTTCCTTAACATTAGAGATGGCGCACCAGCTGTTGTTAACAAAGAGACAACCCCTCTTCCCCCCTCATCTTACCCAAGGTTGCCGAACGGTCTTGACGATTAAAATTCTCGAACGGAGCTCGTGCAGCTTGTTCTTTAGTGACCGTACGTTCACCAACAGAACAGAGGGTAGAGGCGGTTTATTTGCACGCTAACGTGCTAACGTAGTCTAGTCAGGATGCCTCCACGCTAACGTAGTCTAGTCAGGATGCCACCACGCTAACGTAGTCTAGTCAGGATGCCACCACGCTAACGTAGTCTAGTCAGGATGCTAATGTGCTAACGTAGTCTAGTCAGGATGCCACCACTCTAACGTAGTCTAGTCAGGATGCCTCCACTCTAACGTAGTCTAGTCAGGATGCCGCGACGCTAACGTAGTCTAGTCAGGATGCCACCACGCTAACGTAGTCTAGTCAGGATGCTAATGTGCTAACGTAGTCTAGTCAGGATGCCACCACGCTAACGTAGTCTAGTCAGGATGCTAATGTGCTAACGTAGTCTAGTCAGGATGCCACCACTCTAACGTAGTCTAGTCAGGATGCTAATGTGCTAACGTAGTCTAGTCAGGATGCCTCCACTCTAACGTAGTCTAGTCAGGATGCTAATGTGCTAACGCAGTCTAGTCAGGATGCCACCACTCTAACGTAGTCTAGTCAGGATGCTAATGTGCTAACGTAGTCTAGTCAGGATGCCACCACTCTAACGAAGTCTAGTCAGGATGCCTCCACTCTAACGTAGTCTAGTCAGGATGCCGCAACGCTAACGTAGTCTAGTCAGGATGCCACCACTCTAACGTAGTCTAGTCAGGATGCCACCACGCTAATGTAGTCTAGTCAGGATGCTAATGTGCTAACGTAGTCTAGTCAGGATGCCTCCACGCTAACGTAGTCTAGTCAGGATGCCTCCACTCTAACGTAGTCTAGTCAGGATGCTAATGTGCTAACGTAGTCTAGTCAGGATGCCTCCACGCTAACGTAGTCTAGTCAGGATGCCTCCACTCTAACGTAGTCTAGTCAGGATGCCTCCACGCTAACGTAGCAAGTTCATGATGACGATATTGTCTCATCTCTGCAACTCGGGAGAGGCCGAAGGTCGAGTCATGCGTCCTCCGAAAAGTAACGTTCTTAACAACCGCCCGCTTAACCAGGAAGCTAGCCGCACCAATTTATCAAGATGGTCATAAAAAACATACACAAAATATCAGAATTGTTCAGGAGCCAGTAAAACTGGCAGCGCCGTCAGAACCCAGTTCTATTAATAGTCCAGCTTGGAAGCCAAGGTTGAGACCATGCAAAACAAATTCACCCCCTTGGCTGTCTCACTTCAACACACACACACACACACACACACACACACACACACACACACACACACACACACACACACACACACACACACACACACACGTCATATGTGTGCCAACACATTCATGTACAAACACACACACACACACCCTGACTGTTTCACTTCATTCCACTCATAATGAGGCCGTGCAACAAACGGAGGGACACACACACACACACACACACACACACACACACACACACACACACACACACACACACACACACACACACACACACACACACACACACACACACACACATCACCCTCGTCGCTTTCACACTCCCCATGACCCAGCCAGGGCCACACGTTGCCATGGAGACCACGCGGATGGAAGGGTCGGAAGTGGCTGGTGAAGCGGCGGTCGAAGGCACACGCTGGTGAGTGACATCACAATCGGAGACCCAAATGGCACCCTAGTCCCTATATATAGTGAACTACTTTATAACTAGGGGCCACTAGTCCCTATATATAGTGAACTACTTTATAACTAGGGGCCACTAGTCCCTATATAGTGAACTACTTTATAACTAGGGGCCACTAGTCCCTATATAGTGAACTACTTTATAACTAGGGGCCACTAGTCCCTATATATAGTGAACTACTTTATAACTAGGGGCCACTAGTCCCTATATATAGTGAACTACTTTATAACTAGGGGCCACTAGTCCCTATATAGTGAACTACTTTATAACTAGGGGCCACTAGTCCCTATATAGTGAACTACTTTATAACTAGGGGCCACTAGTCCCTATATATAGTGAACTACTTTATAACTAGGGGCCTAGTCCCTATATATAGTGAACTACTTTATAACTAGGGGCCTAGTTCCTATATAGTGAACTACTTTATAACTAGGGGCCACTAGTCCCTATATAGTGAACTACTTTATAACTAGGGGCCACTAGTCCCTATATAGTGAACTACTTTATAACTAGGGGCCACTAGTCCCTATATAGTGAACTACTTTATAACTAGGGGCCTAGTCCCTATATAGTGAACTACTTTATAATTAGGGGCCACTAGTCCCTATATAGTGAACTACTTTATAACTAGGGGCCTAGTCCATATATAGTGAACTACTTTATAACTAGGGGCCACTAGTCCCTATATAGTGAACTACTTTATAATTAGGGGCCACTAGTCCCTATATATAGTGAACTACTTTATAACTAGGGGCCACTAGTCCCTATATAGTGAACTACTTTATAACTAGGGGCCACTAGTCCCTATATAGTGAACTACTTTATAACTAGGGGCCACTAGTCCCTATATAGTGAACTACTTTATAACTAGGGGCCACTAGTCCCTATATAGTGAACTACTTTATAATTAGGGGCCACTAGTCCCTATATAGTGAACTACTTTATAATTAGGGGCCACTAGTCCCTATATAGTGAACTACTTTATAACTAGGGGTCACTAGTCCCTATATAGTGAACTACTTTATAACTAGGGGCCACTAGTCCCTATATAGTGAACTACTTTATAACTAGGGGCCACTAGTCCCTATATATAGTGAACTACTTTATAACTAGGGGCCACTAGTCCCTATATAGTGAACTACTTTATAACTAGGGGCCACTAGTCCCTATATATAGTGAACTACTTTATAACTAGGGGCCACTAGTCCCTATATAGTGAACTACTTTATAACTAGGGGCCACTAGTTCCTATATAGTGAACTACTTTATAACTAGGGGCCACTAGTCCCTATATAGTGAACTACTTTATAACTAGGGGCCACTAGTCCCTATATAGTGAACTACTTTATAACTAGGGGCCACTAGTCCCTATATAGTGAACTACTTTATAACTAGGGGCCTAGTCCCTATATAGTGAACTACTTTATAACTAGGGGCCACTAGTCCCTATATATAGTGAACTACTTTATAACTAGGGGCCTAGTTCCTATATAGTGAACTACTTTATAACTAGGGGCCTAGTCCCTATATAGTGAACTACTTTATAACTAGGGGCCACTAGTCCCTATATAGTGAACTACTTTATAACTAGGGGCCTAGTCCCTATATAGTGAACTACTTTATAACTAGGGGCCACTAGTCCCTATATAGTGAACTACTTTATAACTAGGGGCCACTAGTCCCTATATAGTGAACTACTTTATAACTAGGGGCCACTAGTCCCTATATAGTGAACTACTTTATAACTAGGGGCCACTAGTCCCTATATAGTGAACTACTTTATAACTAGGGGCCTAGTCCCTATATAGTGAACTTTACCTATATATAGGGTTACCTCTCTCTGTCTACTGGCCCCTGTAAAATGATGTTATAGAGTCAGGATGGGTTACCCCCTCTCTCTGTCTAATCCCCCCCCCCCCCCGCCCACACACACACACACACACACACACACAGCATAGCCATTCCAGAACACTGAGCCAGTCAACATGCTCAACACTATTACCATAGCAGCAGCGGCAAAACGACTGGTTTTCTCTAAGAGAATAACAATAATCCCCTACCAGGATTTAGATCTCTGTAGAACATAGAACCGTAGACTGTCTCTGTAGAACATAGAACCGTCGACCGTTAGAACCATAGAGCCTTCTAAAACCTGAGGCAGCAGGTCCTCAGACCTGTTTCATGAATAAGGAGATTGAAGGGGAAAATAGAGAGAAACCGGACAGCTTGCTCTTGTGTGTGTGTGTGTGTGTGTGCACGCTCGTGTTCAACTCCGCTGTGCCCAGCTTGTATCACGGAGGTACTACTGAATTATTTACCCTAACATCCATTAGATTGTGTTACCATACCGTGTGAAAAGCACTCTTCCCATAGAATAGATGCATGACTGGTCCAACTGCATATCAAGTGCATCTACTGTCTCTGCTGTGCTAGAATACACACACACACACTCACACACACACACACACACACACACACACACACACACACACACACACACACACACACACACACACACACACACACACACACACACACGTGTCGAGTCTAGGACACTCTGGGCCCTGCTCCATGACATATTATGATACTGTATACCGCCAGGCAGATCGCCCAAGATTGACTTCGAAATTGGACGTCTGTCTATGTCCTGAGGACGTCGGGAAATGCTTTCATAACCGGCCACTAGGGGCAACAGTGAACGCTTCTACCGTCAAGTAGTCTTGGGTTTTGCTACAGGTGTGGTGGATGGGCATAATCCCATAATATTACATGTTGTTTTAACCCTATCTCAAACCTTAACCCTTAAACGGTAGGAAACATTCGTTTTTAGTCACCAATGTAACAACACAGTGTGGTCAAAGACTTAGTAACTTAGTTTTAGTCACCGTCTGGTTACCTATAAGTACAAACATATAGTGCTAATGTTACATTAGAGAACATGCCAATAAGGTTGACAAAACAAAAAAGGACAACAGAGGAGGTACTACACAATGATTTTTTTATTTTCGGTTTGAGCCCACGGCAAGAAGGCACCAGAGCCTGCCGTGCTAACGAGTTCCCACTAGATAACACAGACACAAAGTCTGTGGAGAGCATGAGCTAGCTATCGAGCTAGCATACGAACTCGGAAACACAGAGTAAATCCTCCGTATGACGTTGAGAATTAGTGCATTGTGGGTTAGTAAAACAGTGAGATCTTGTTGGTATCCCAGCCAGGATATGACATCAGTGCTGCGGCACTTTAACTTTTGGTTTGACACCTGACCGCAGCCATGCAGTACAGGGACAGGGCTGTTCTGTGCAGCGTTCAATCTGACATAACTGTTTATCTTCCTAGCCTTAGTGCTGCTGCCAGTTCAGTTCCTAACTTCCTCTCAACCTGGCACACTGAGCCAGAGAGACAGGACAGGACACGAACAGTACGGTGCACCTCAGCTCTCTGTTTGACCCCCTGACCTGTCCTGACCTGTCCTCCTGTCCTGTGTGTGAGAGGGGACCGGCCTGTTGAAGTGTGCTGTGCTCCATCTGATCTGATCTGGTCTGAGATTACTGTTCATCTTTCTAACTCACATCACCTCTCATTACCAGCCAACTGTCATGCAGCAGTCAGCAAGCGGGCAGCAAGCAGTCAGACCACGTCTCCCCACAGGTGATGCTGGTGAGAACAGACATCTACTGCTGAGGTAAGATAGTCTGCTTTATGATGGTGGTGACCTCTGACCTGACCTGAGATCTCCTCTCCTCCTGCATCAATCATTTTGTTTTTATTGAGGTTTCTTACAGAGTGTACAGGTATTAAAGGAACATTAAATACATGTAATAAAATAAACATGATTTTTACACTTGTCTGGACTGTAGTCCATTCCCTTTAAAATCTATATTTGGATATTTATTTTGCTTACAGAATCAGTCTCTACACCAAACCAATACAGTACTACTGCCAGTACAGTACAATACCACCAACTACACCAAACCAATACAGTACAATACTACCAACTACACCAAACCAATACAGTACAATACTACCAACTACACCAAACCAATACAGTACAATACTACCAACTACACCAAACCAATACAGTACAATACCACCAACTACACAAACCAATACAGTACAATACCACCAACTACACCAAACCAATACAGTACAATACTACCAACTACACAAACCAATACAGTACAATACTACCAACTACACAAACCAATACAGTACAATACTACCAACTACACAAACCAATACAGTACAATACTACCAAATACACCAAACCAATACAGTACAATACTACCAACTACACCAAACCAATACAGTACAATACTACCAACTACACCAAACCAATACAGTACAATACTACCAACTACACAAACCAATACAGTACAATACTACCAACTACACCAAACCAATACAGTAGAATACTACCAACTACACAAACCAATACAGTACAATACTACCAACTACACAAACCAATACAGTACAATACTACCAACTACACAAACCAATACAGTACAATTATACCAACTACACCAAACCAATACAGTACAATACTACCAACTACACCAGCCCTGCCTGTCTGCCTGTTTACCTATGCTTGTCTGTCTGCCTGTTTACCTATGCCTGCCTGCCTGTCTGTCTGCCTGTTTACCTATGCCTGTCTGCCTGTCTGTCTGCCTGTTTACCTATGCCTGTCTGCCTGTAAAACATCCGGCGCCGACAGAGATGGCCGCCTCGCTTCGCGTTCCTAGGAAACTATGCAGTATATATATTTTTTTACGTGTTATTTCTTACATTGTTACGCCAGGTAATGTTAGGTTATATTACATACAGTCGGGAGGAACTATTGGATATAAGAGCAACGTCAACTCACCAACATTACGACCTGGAATACGACTTTCCTGAAGTGGATCCTCTGTTTGGCCCACCACCCAGGACAATGGATCGGATCCCAGCCGGCGACCCAAAACAACGGCGCCGCAGAAGGGGCAGACGGAGCGGTCTTCTGGTCAGGCTCCGTAGACGGGCACATCGCACACCGCTCCTGAGCATACTACTCGCTAATGTCCAGTCTCTTGACAACAAGGTAGACGAAATCCGTGCAAGGGTTGCCTTCCAGAAAGACATCAGAGACTGTAACGTTCTTTGTTTCACGGAAACATGGCTCACTCGAGACACGCTATCGGAGTCGGTACAGCCAGCTGGTTTCTTCACGCATCGTGCTGACAGAAACAAGCATCTTTCTGGTAAGAAGAAGGGCGAGGGTGTATGCCTTATGATTAACGAGACGTGGTGTGATCATATCAACATACAGGAACTCAAGTACTTCTGCTCACCTGACTTAGAATTCCTCACAATCAAATGCCGACCGCATTATCTACCTAGAGAATTCTCTTCGATTATAATCACAGCTTCATATATCCCCCCCAAGCAGACACATCGTGTCACGTCCTGACCAGTAAAAGGGGTTATTTGTTATTGTGGTTTGGTCAGGGCGTGGCAGGGGGTGTTTGTTTTGTGTGTTTCTGGGTTTTTGGTTTATGTTCTATATTTTCTATTTCTATGTGTTTATCTAGTTTTTCTATTTCTATGTTGGGGTTTTGGAACGACCTCCAATTAGAGAAAGCTGGTTGTCGTCGCCTCTAATTGGAGACCATATTTAAGTGGGTTAGTTTTCTCTTGTGCTTGTGGGTGGTTGTTCCTAGTATAGTCTGTGCACCTTACTGGGCTGTTTTTGTCGTTTGTTTTGTTCAAGTGTTTTTTTTTCAATAAATAAGAAGATGATTAATATACCCGCTGCATTTTGGTCTACAACAACGCATGTGACACATCGATGGCCCTGAACGAACTTCATTTGACTCTATGTAAACTGGAAACCATATATCCTGAGGCTGCATTTATTGTAGCTGGGGATTTTAACAAGGCTAATCTGAAAACAAGGCTCCCTAAATTCTATCAGCATATCGATTGCGCAACCAGGGCTGGCAAAACCCTAGATAATTGTTATTCTTACTTCCGCAACGCATATAAGGCCCTCCCCCGCCCTCCTTTCGGAAAATCTGACCACGACTCCATTTTGTTGCTTCCAGCCTATAGACGGAAACTAAAACAGGAAGCTCCCGTGCTCAGATCTGTTCAACGCTGGTCCGACCAATCGGATTCCACGCTTCACGATTGCTTCGATCACGTGGACTGGGATATGTTCTGCATAGCGTCAAACAACAACATTGATGAATACGCTGATTCGATGAGCGAGTTTATTAGCAAGTGCATCGGCGATGTCGTACCCACAGCGTCTATTAAAACATTCCCAAAACAGAAACCGTGGATTGATGGCAGCATTTGCGCAAAACTGAAAGCGCGAACCACTGCTTTTAATCAGGGCAAGGTGACCGGAAACATGACCGAATACAACCAGTGTAGCTATTCCCTCCGCAAGGCAATCAAACAAGCTAAGCGTCACTATAGAGACAAAGTAGAGTCGCAATTCAACGGCTCAGACACGAGAGGTATGTGGCAGGGTCTACAAAAGGAAAACCAGCCCCGTCGCGGACCATGATGTCTTGCTCCCAGACAAACTAAACAACTTCTTTGCTCGCTTTGAGGACAATACAGTGCAACTGACACGGCCTGCTACCAAAACCTGCAGGCTCTCCTTCACTGCAGCCAACGTGAGTAAAACATTTAAACGTGTTAACCCTCGCAAGGCTTTCGGCCCAGACGGCATCCCTAGCCGCGTCCTCAGAGCATGCGCAGACCAGCTGGCTGGTGTGTTTACGGACATATTCAATCAATCCCTATCCCAGTCTGCTGTTCCCACATGCTTCAAGAGGGCCACCATTGTTCCTGTACCCCAGAAGGCAAAGGTAACTGAACTAAATGACTACCGCCCTGTAGCACTCACTTCAGTCATCATATAGTGCTTTGAGAGACTAGTCAAGGACCATAATCCCTCCAACCTACCTGACACCCAAGACCCACTCCAATTTGCTTACCGCCCCAATAGGTCCACAAACGACGCAATCGCAATCACACTGCACACTGCCCTAACCCATCTGGACATGAGGAATACCTATGTGAGAATGCTGTTCATCGACTACAGCTCAGCATTTAACACCATAGTACCCTCCAAACTCGTCATCAAGCTCGAGACCCTTGGTCTTGACCCCGCCCTGTGCAACTGGGTCCTGGACTTCCTGACGGGCCGCCCCCATGTGGTGAGGGTAGGTAACAACATCTCCACCCTGCTGATCCTCAACACTGGGTCCCCACAAGGATGCGTTCTCAGCCCCCTCCTGTACTCCCTGTTCACCCATGACTGCGTGGCCATGCACGCCTCCAACTCAATCATCAAGTTTGCAGACGACACTACAGTGGTAGGCTTGATTACCAACAACAATGAGACGGCCTACAGGGAGGAGGTGAGGGCCCTCGGAGTGTGGTGTCAGGAAAATAACCTCACACTCAACGTCAACAAAACAAAGGAGGTGATCGTGGACTTCAGGAAACAGCAGAGGGAACAGCCCCCTATCCACATCAACGGGACAGTAGTGGAGAAGGTGGAAAGTTTTAAGTTCCTTGGCGTACACATCACGGACAAACTGCAATGGTCCAACCACACAGACAGTGTGGTGAAGAAGGTGCAACAGCGCCTCTTCAACCTCAGGAGGCTGAAGAAATTAGTCTTGTCACCAAAAACACTCACAAACTTTTACAGATGCACAATCGAGAGCATCCTGTCGGGCTGTATCACCGCCTGGTACGGCAACTGCTCCGCCCATAACTGTAATGCTCTCCATAGGGTAGTGAGGTCTGCACATCGCATCACCGGGGGCAAACTACCTGCCCTCCAGGACACCTACACCACCCGATGTCACAGGAAGGCCAAAAAGATCATCAAGGACAGCAACCACCCGAGCCACTGCCTATTCACACCGCTACCATCCAGAAGGCGAGGTCAGTACAGGTGCATCAAAGCTGAGACCGAGAGACTGAAAAACAGCTTCTATCTCAAGGCCATCAGACTGTTAAACAGCCATCACTAACATTGAGTGGCTGCTGCCAACATACTGACTCAACTCCAGCCACTTTAATAATGGAAAAAATGATGGAATAAATGTATCACTATCCACTTTATATAATGTTTACATACCCTACATTACTGATCTCATATGTATATACTGTACTCTATACCATCTACTGCATCTTGCCGTTCGGCCATCACTCATTTATATATTTATATGTACATATTCTTATTCATTCCTTTACACTTGTGTGTATGAGGTAATTGTTGTGAAATTGTTAGGTTAGATTACTCGTTGGATATTACTGCACGTTTGGAACTAGAAGCACAAGCATTTCGCTACACTCGCATTAACATCTGCTAACCATGTGTATGTGACAAATAAATATGATTTGATTTGTTTACCAATGCCTGCCTAGTCGGTCTGCCTGCCTGCCAGTCGGTCTGCCTGTCTGCCAGTCGGTCTGCCTGTCTGCCAGTCGGTCTGCCTGCCTGCCAGTCGGTCTGCCTGCCTGCCAGTCGGTCTGCCTGTCTGCCAGTCGGTCTGCCTGTCTGCCTGCCTGCCTGCCTGTCTGCCTGTCTGCCAGTCGGTCTGCCTGTCTGCCAGTCGGTCTGCCTGTCTACTAGTCGGTCTGCCTGTCTGCCTATCTGCCAGTCGGTCTGCCTGTCTGCCAGTCGGTCTGCCTGTCTGCCTGCCTGCCTGCCTGTCTGCCTGTCTGCCAGTCGGTCTGCCTGCCTGCCAGTCGGTCTGCCTGTCTGCCAGTCAGTCTGCCTGCCTGCCAGTCGGTCTGCCTGCCAGTCGGTCTGCCTGCCTGTCTGCCTGTCGGTCTGCCTGCCTGTCTGCCTGCCTGCCTGCCTGCCTGCCTGTCGGTCTGCCTGTCTGCCTGCCAGTCGGTCTGCCTGTCTGCCAGTCGGTCTGCCTGTCTGCCAGTCGGTCTGCCTGCCAGTCGGTCTGCCTGTCTGCCAGTCGGTCTGCCTGCCTGCCAGTCGGTCTGCCTGCCTGCCAGTCGGTCTGCCTGCCTGCCAGTCGGTCTGCCTGCCTGTCTGCCTGTCGGTCTGCCTGCCTGTCTGCCTGCCTGCCTGTCGGTCTGCCTGTCTGCCTGCCAGTCGGTCTGCCTGCCTGCCTGTCGGTCTGCCTGTCTGCCTGCCAGTCGGTCTACCTGTCTGCCAGTCGGTCTGCCTGTCTGCCAGTCGGTCTGCCTGTCTGCCAGTCGGTCTGCCTGCCAGTCGGTCTGCCTGTCTGCCAGTCGGTCTGCCTGCCTGCCAGTCGGTCTGCCTGCCTGCCAGTCGGTCTGCCTGCCTGCCAGTCGGTCTGCCTGCCTGTCTGCCTGTCGGTCTGCCTGCCTGTCTGCCTGCCTGCCTGTCGGTCTGCCTGTCTGCCTGCCAGTCGGTCTGCCTGCCTGCCTGTCGGTCTGCCTGTCTGCCTGCCAGTCGGTCTACCTGTCTGCCAGTCGGTCTGCCTGTCTGCCAGTCGGTCTGCCTGTCTGCCAGTCGGTCTGCCTGTCTGCCAGTCGGTCTGCCTGTCTGCCAGTCGGTCGGTCTGCCTGCCAGTCGGTCTGCCTGTCTGCCAGTCGGTCTGTCTGCCTGTCTGCCTGTCTGCCTGCCTGTCTGCCAGTCGGTCTGCCTGCCTGCCAGTCGGTCTGCCTGTCTGCCAGTCGGTATGCCTGCCTGCCTGCCTGCCTGTCTGTCTGTCTGTCGGTCTGTCTGTCGGTCTGTCTGTCTGCCTCAGTGAGCAGCTAGCATGCCTGGTATGTTGATTACACGTATAGTCTATGAATCATCACATGGAGGCCTTTGATGAGAGAGGTAGGAGCATTGAATTCTAATCTCACCAAGCAGAACGGGGGGTCTTGCAGGTCTGGGATCTAGAGTAAAGACCCCTGAAGAACAAAGTGACCGTTGCAATTTTTTTTTATCTCCATCATTCCTACATTCCTCCCTCCATCCATCCATCCCTTCCAATGAAGATAAGGAAACGTCATTAAAACAAGCAGTTATTTTCCTTATGCTAATTAAAGTCTACCTCTTACCGATGGGGGGAGGGGGGTGAGAAGAAGAGGGAGGGAGGGTAATAAGTAGAGGGCCGTGGGTGAGAAGAAGAGGGAGGGAGGGTGAAAAGTAGAGGGGGGGGGGTGAGAAGAAGAGGGAGGGGGTGAGAAGTAGAGGGAGGGAGGGTGAAAAGTAGAGGGAGGGGGGGTGAAGGAGAGGGAGGGAGGGAGGGAGGGGGGGTGAGAAGGAGAGGGAGGGAGGGTGATAAGTAGGAAGAGGGAGGGTGAAAAGTAGAGGGAGGGAGGGAGGGAGGGAGGGAGGGTAAGAAGTAGAAACGATTGGTAACACACTACGCCGTGAAAGACTGAAATCCTGCAGCGCCCGCAAGGTCCCCCTGCTCAAGAAGGCACATATACATGCCCGTCTGAAGTTTGCCAATGAACATCTGAATGATTCAGAGGACAACTGGGTGAAAGTGTTGTGGTCAGATGAGACCAAAATGGAGCTCTTTGGCATCAACTCAACTCGCCGTGTTTGGAGGAGGAGGAATGCTGCCTATGACCCCAAGAACACCATCCCCACCGTCAAACATGGAGGTGGAAACATTATGCTTTGGGGGTGTTTTTCTGCTAAGGGGACAGGACAACTTCACCGCATCAAAGGGACGATGGACGGGGCCCTGTACTGTCAAATCTTGGGTGAGAACCTCCTTCCCTCAGCCAGGGCATTGAAAATGGGTCGTGGATGGATATTCCAGCATGACAATGACTCAAAACACACGGCCAAGGCAACAAAGGAGTGGCTCAAGAAGAAGCACATTAAGGTCCTGGAGTGGCCTAGCCAGTCTCCAGACCTTAATCCCATAGAAAATCTGTGGAGGGAGCTGAAGGTTTGAGTTGCCAAACGTCAGCCTCGAAACCTTAATGACTTGGAGAAGATCTGCAAAGAGGAGTGGGACAAAATCCCTCCTGAGATGTGTGCAAACCTGGTGGCCAACTACAAGAAACGTCTGACCTCTGTGATTGCCAACAAGGGTTTTGCCACCAAGTAATAAATCATGTTTTGCAGAGGGGTCAAATATTATTTCCCTCATGAAAATGCAAATCAATTTATAACATTTTTGACATGTGTTTTTCAGGATTTTTGTTGTTGTTATTCTGTCTCTCACTGTTCAAATAAATCTACCATTAAAATTATAGACTGATCATTTCTGTGTCAGTGGGCAAACGTACAAAATCAGCAGGGGATCAAAAACTTTTTTCCCTCACTGAAGAGGATGGGTGGGAAGTAGAGGGAGGGAGGGAGGGAGGGAGGGAGGGAGGGAGGGAGGGAGGGAGGAGGGAGGGAGGGTTGAGAAATAAAGGGAGGGAGGGTGAGAAGCAGAGGGAGGGAGGGAGGGAGGGAGGGAGTGTTGTGTCGTCAGCAAACTTAATGATGGTGTTGGAGTCGTGTTTGGCCATGCAGTTGTGGGTGAACAGGGAATACAGGAGGGGACTAAGTACACACCCCTGAGGGGCCCCAGTGTTAAGGATCAGCGTGGCAGACGTGTTGTTGCCTACTCTTACCACCTGGGGGCGGCCCGTCAGGAAGTCCAGGATCCAGTTGCAGAGGGAGGTGTTTAGTCCCAGGATCCTTAGCTTAGTGATGAGCTTTGAGGGCACTATGGTGTTGAAAGCTGAGCTGTATTCAATGAACAGCATTCTCACATAGGTGTTCCTTTTGTCCAGGTGAGAAAGGGCAGTGTGGAGTGCGATTGAGATTGCGTCATCTATGGATCTGTTGGGGCGGTATGCAAATTGGAGTGGGTCTAGGGTATCCGGGAGGATGCTGTTGATGTGAGCCATGACCAGCCTTTCAAAGCACGTCATGGCTGCTGACGTGAGTGCCACGGGGCGGTAATCACTTAGGCAGGTTACCTTCGCTTCTTTGGGCACAGGGACTATGGTGGTCTGCTTGAAACATGTAGGTATTACAGACTCGGTCAGGGAGAGGTTGAAAATGTCAGTGAAGACACTTCACAGTTGGTCGGCGCATGATTTGAGTACATGTCCTGGTAATCCGTCTGGCCCAGCGGCTTTGTGAATGCTGACCTGTTTAAAGGTTTTGTTCACATCGGCTACAAAGAGTATTATCACACAGTCATCCAGAACAGCTGGTGCTCTTGTGCATGCTTCATTGTTGCTTACCTTGAAGCGAGCATAAAAGGCATTTAGCTCGTCTGGTAGGCTTGTGTCACTGGGCAGCTCGTATCTGGGTGTCCCTTTGTAGTCCATAATAGTTTTCAAGCCCTGCCACATCTGACGAGCATCAGAGCCGGTGTAGTAGGATTCAATCTTAACCTGTCTGGGCTAGGGGGCAGTATTTTCAAGGCCGGATGAAAAACGTACCCAATTTAAACAGGATACTACTCTGGCCCAGAAACTAGAATATGTATATTATTAGTAGATTTGGATAGAAAACACTCTGAAGTTTCTAAAACTGTTTGAATGGTGCCTGTGAGTATAACAGAACTCATATGGCAGGCAACAACCTGAGAAAAAGTCAACCAGGAAGGTGAGGATCTGAGAATTGTAGTTCTTCTTTCTAGCCCCTTTCAAAACTACAGTATCTGTGGGGTCATGTTGCACTTCCTAAGGCTTCCATTGGCTGTCAAAAGCCTTCAGAAAGTGGTTTGAGCATTCTCCTGTTACTGGGCAGATAATAGGAGCTCAGTTACTGAGTGGTCTGCCTGGCAACAAAGGGATTGGATATGCGCGGTCACACAAGCGCGCCGTTCCTTCTTTTTCTTCTTGAATGAATATGCTATTGTCCGGTTGGAATATTATCGCAATTTTACGTTAAAAATACCATAAAGATTGATTTTAAACAGCGTTTGACATGCTTCTAAGTACGGTAATGGAACATTTTGACTTTTCGTCTCTGGTTCCGCGCTCGTGCGTTATGCCTTTGGATAAGTGATCTGTACACACGAACAAAACGGAGGTATTTGTACATAAATATGGATTATTTCGAACAAAAACAAAATTTCTTGTGGAAGTAGCAGTCCTGGGAGTGCATTCTGACGAAGATCAGCAAAGGTAAGAGAATATTTCTAATACTAATGCTGAGTTTAGGTTGCCCCGAACATGGCGGGTGTCTGTATAGCTCTCTGTGATGGCTGAGCTATGTACTCAGAATATTGAAAAATGTGCTTTCTCCGTAAAGCTATTTTAAAATCTGACAAAGCGGTTGCATCCAGGAGTAGTCTATCTATAATTCTTTAAATAATTGTTATATATTTGTCAACGTTTATGATGAGTATTTTTGTAAATTGATGTGCACATTCACCGGAGGTTTTGGTGGGAATACATTTTCCCAATGTGAAATGCTGTTTTTGGAT
>NW_021823519.1:0-38795 GCF_901001165.1 Salmo trutta | reverse complement strand
TGTATGGTTATATTGGACCGTTGGTTATTGTTGTTACTGTTGTCCCGTTGACAATTTTTGATTCTCATTTTTATTTATTTTTTTATATTGTAAATATCCAAAGTAAGCTTTGGCAATATGTACATTGTTCGTCATGCCATAAAGCGAATTGAATTGATTGAATTGAGAGAGAGAGAGAGAAGAGAGGCAGGCATACGGAGAGAGAGAGAGAGAGAGAGGCAGGCATACGGAGAGAGGCGTACAGAGAAATGAAATGAAATAAAGAGAGAGAGAGAGTTGAGAGAGAGAGAAGAGAAGAGAGAGAGAGAGAGAAAGAGAGAGAGAGAGAGAGAGAGAGAGTTGAGAGAGAGAGAGAGAGAGAGAGAGAGAGAGAGAGAGAGAGAGAGTTGAGAGAGAGAGAGAGAGAGAGAGAGAGAGAGAGCGAGAGAGAGAGAGAGAAAGAGAGAGAGAGAGAGAGAGAGAGAGAGAGAGAGAGAGAGTTGAGAGAGAGAGTTGAGAGAGAGAGAGAGAGAGAGAGAGAGAGAGAGAGAGAGAGAGAGAGAGAGAGAGAGAGAAAGCCTTCTGCTCAGTCTATTAACAGTCTATTGACGCACCTGTGCATCAATCCAAGTAACATAATACAAAAATCCCCATCAAAATCGGACAGTATTAGATAGGATATCAGGGTATTTTTGCATAGACTCAGACTTCAACTCACTGCATCCACCTATGTCGGTCTTCCGCATCTGCAGTGGAAGGTGACTGAGCTACAGGTGTTTGTCAGACCATGAGACATCCTGAAAATCGCTCTTCTCATAAAAACATCTGTAGCATCCAAACGGTTTGCTCTACAAATCCAGACTTGTCTGAAGTCGGTGCCAATGTCTGTCTGTAGCGTCTGAACCGTTTGGCCTACGAACCGGGACTCGTCTGAAGTTGGTGCCAATGTCTGTCTGTAGCGTCTGAACCGTTTGGGTTACAAACCAATATGACCATGAGATTCTCACATTCTGCTCTATAACCCCCACAAGTGTCAAGGGACTTGTCTGAAAGTAACCTGGTACCAGTTTAAAAAAATGTATGGAAGAATGGAGGTAGTTTTGTGCCAACAAAAAAAAGGATTAATAACAATGTGTCCAAAAAAACAAGCTGCTTATATCTCCTAGAAAATCACAGATACTTCAAAACCTTATTCCTTATTATATATATTTTTGACTGTCTGTTTTGCCATTTATGAATGTGTTATTCAATGCCTTTCTATGAGCTATAGTAGAAAAGGCCAAATTCTACAGTTTATCAAATATAATAGATAGATAGATAGATAATAGATAGATAGATAGATAGATAGATAGATAGATAGATAGATAGATAGATAGATAGATAGATAGATAGATAGATAGATAGATAGATAGATAGATAGATAGATAGATAGATAGATAGATAGATAGATAGATAGATTTTCCAACAATTGTTTACAGACAGATTATTTTACTTATAATTCACTGTATCACAATTCCAGTGGGTCAGACGTTTACATACACAAAGCTGGCTGTGCCTTTAAACAGCTTGGAAAATTACAGAAAATTATGTCATGGCTTTAGAAGCTTATGATAGGCTAATTGACATCATTTGAGTCAATTGGAGGTGTACCTGTGGATGAATTTCAAGGCCTACCTTCAAACTCAGTGCCTCTTTGCTTGACAACTTGGGAAAATCAAAAGAAATCAGCCAAGACCTCAGAAAGAAATTGTGGACTTCCACATGTCTGGTTCATCCTTGGGAGCAATTTCCAAATGCCTGAAGGTACCCCGTTCATCTGTACAAACAATGGTACGCAAGTATAAACACCATGGGACCACGCAGCCGTCATACCACTCAGGAAGGAGACATGTTCTGTCTCCTAGAGTTGAACGTACTTTGGTGCGAAAAGTGCAAATCAATCCCAGAACAACAGCAAAGGACCTTGTGAAGATGCAGGAGGAAACGGGTACAAAAGTATCTACATCCACAGTAAAACGAGTCCTATATTGACATAACCTGCAAAGCCAATCAGCAAGGAAGAAGCCACTGCTCCAAAACCACCATAAAAGCCAGACTACAGTTTGCAACTGCACATGGGGACAAAGATCACACTTTTTGGGGAAATGTCCTCTGGTCTGATGAAACAAAAATAGAACTGTTTGGCCATGATGACCATCGTCATGTTTGGAGGGAAAAGGGGATGCTTGCAAGCCGAAGAATACCATCCCAACCGTGAAGTACGGGGGTGGCAGCATCATGTTGTGGGGTGCTTTGTTGCAGGAGGGACTGGTGCACTTCACAAAATAGATGGCATCATGAGGGAGAAAAATTATGTGGATATATTGAAGCAACATATCAAGACATCAGTCAGGAAGTTAAAGCTTGGTCGCAAATGGGTCTTCCAAATGGACAATGACCCCAAGCATAATTCCAAAGTTGTGGCAAAATGGCTTAAGGAAAACAAAGTCAAGGTATTGGAGTGGCCAACACAAAGCCCTGACCTCAATCCTAAAGAAAATGTGTGGGCAGAACTGAAAAAGTGTGTGCAAGCAAGGAGTCCTACAAACCTGACTCAGTTACACCAGCTCTGTCAGGAGGAATGGGCAAAAATTCATCCAACTTATTGTGGGAAGCTTGTGGAAGGCTACCTGAAACACTTGACCTAAGTTAAACAATTTAAAGGAAACTCTACCAAATACTAATTGAGTGTATGTAAACTTCTGACCCACTGGGAATGTGATGAAAGAAATAAAAGCTGAAATAAATCATTTTCTCTACTATTATTCTGACATTTCACATTCTTAAAATAAAGTAGCGATCCTAACTGACCTAAGACAAGGAATTTTTACTAGTATTAAATGTCAGGAATTGTGAAAAACTGAGTTTAAATGTATTTGGCTAAGGTGTATGTAAACTTCAGACTTCAACTGTATATATACTGTATCTGTATATGTCTATCCATCAATCCATCCATTCATTATACCTTCCATCCACTGCTGTGCTAGTTAAAACATTTGGGGATCCCCCACCTCTCCATACAATGGAAGAGTACAGCTTTACTTCAACTAATATTATCAAAGCTTCCTGGGCATGATTGAAAATCTTTAAAGCCAGCCCGATCACTCTCATCTTTCTTCAGATTTGTATCACTGACTTGTTTGCAGTCATGTGCAATCACTAGCGCTATGAGAGGTAACAAGTGTTTGATGTATGATACTTGAGACACGTTTGTCAGGAGCAGATTTCCCTTCCTTCTTTTTTTCTTTCTTTTAACCCTAGGTGGGCTTGTGTTTGTTTCACTAGAATTGTGTGTAGACTTATCATTTATTTTTTGCTCCCCCTCTCCTTTTCTTTCCCTCCCAATCCATTGTTTTCTGAATGTCTACTCCTGGGGGATGGGGCAAGAGGTGAGCCCAAAATAATTCCACTTTCAGGTAGTGCCAACAGAGGCAAAGCAATAAAAACACTGAACCCCAACCTCTGCTCACTCCCACATCAACACACACAGACACACACAGACACACACACACCCACCTCAACACGCACAGACACACACAGACACACACACAGACACACACACACCCACCTCAACACGCACAGACACACACAGACACACACACAGACACACACACACCCACCTCAACACGCACAGACACACACAGACACACACACACCCACCTCAACACGCACAGACACACACAGACACACACACAGACACACACACACCCACCTCAACACACACAGACACACACACCTTAACAAACACAGACACACACAGACACACACACACCCACCTCAACACACACAGACACAAACACACACACCTCAACACACACAGACACAAACACACACACCTTAACAAACACAGACACAGACACACACACACACACGTCAACACATGCCGACACACACAGACACACACACACACACCCACCTCAACACACACAGACACAAACACACACACGTCAACACACACAGACACAAACACACACACCTTAACAAACACAGACACAGACACACACACACAAACACACACACACCTCAACACACACAGACACACACACACACAGCTCCTTACTCTACCAGCCAGTATCTATACTCAGCCATTATCAATACCCAGCCAGTATCTATACCCAGACAGTATCTATTCCCATCCATTATCTATACCCAGCCATTATCAATACCCAGCCAGTATCTATACCCAGCCAGTATCTATACTCAGACAGTATCTATTCCCAGCCATTATCTATACCCAGCCATTATCTATACCCAGCCAGTATCTATACCCAGCCAGTATCTATACCCAGCCATTATCTATACCAAGTAGTTTTTTTGTTAGAGATTAAAGGTTTGTTGGGAGTTGTGTGTCCAAGCCCTCCCTTTAAGCATTTAAATCATTAATTGATCACCAAAAACACATATTTTAAAATACTATAAATTACCTTCATGGGATCTGCTGTTTGTCTATTTCAACTCATCTGCTCCATAAGGCAGGAAACCCTCTTTATATGATTGGTGTGTGTGTGTGTGTGTGTGTGTGTGTGTGTGTGTGTGTGTGTGTGTGTGTGCATGTGTGTGTGTGTGTGTGTGTGTGTGTGCATACGTTCTCCTCTCAGGCCCTGTCCTGTAACTCCTCCTCTGTTAGATAAGGAATCCCACCTGTCATTGAGGAGTGTTCTGGCCTTTCATTTAGGCCTTGCTTTAAAGAGCCGCATCATGACACTGCCCTTAGAGAGAGCCCAGAGACTTTTAAAAGAGATCTATCTCAATCCCTCTCTTCCTCTCACTTCCTCTGTGCACTCAGAGGCCGCAGCTTGTAGAAACCACAGCAGATCAAAACAGATTACTTTTACAATGTGACAGAGGCTCAGGCCAGGACAGTGAAACAGACATGTAGGCGTAGTATGATGAGCATATCTGACGTGAACTGCTACAGCGGCCCACGTGGCTTTCTTTCTCCTCGTCTCTCATTTACTGAAGTGGCTTTGCATTTTCATAAATGGCCTCCTCCACTCCCTATCATTCTCTCTCTCTCTCTCTCTCTCTCTCTCTCTCTCCATCCTACTTTCTCTCTCTCCCCCATCGCTCTCTTCCTCCTCTTTACTCCTCTCCCTCTTCTCTCTCTCTCTCTCTCCTGCGTCTCTGTAGCCGTTCTCATGATTGATTGTTTCTCAGTGTGCTGTGACAGGAAGTAGCAGAGCGCTGGCCCCTGGGGCCTGGAGGAACCCTGCGCCACCTGATTAAGACTGCCCCCATAATCAGCCACGCGCTGCCACACCAACATAGGGGGAAAAATAATAGTTCCCTCCTGAAAGATAACAGTGGGTTTTAGCGAGTAGAAAGCGAACGTTGGTAGTTTTCCTGCGCTGGTCCATTTCTCTCAGGGGTTTAGGAGCTCTTTATATCAGTTGCAACAGGGAAAGTAGAAAAGCAAAGGTCTTAAACCTAATAAAGTGGTTTCTGCCCTTGCCAAGGTAAACCAGACAAGCACTAACCATATTACAGCTGCTAATAGCATTAGAGATATAAATCGTATTGTTTTCATCGTCCAACCGCCAAAAGAAAGAACCAGCGGCCTGGGCTGTAGCACATGATTGAGGTGAGAAATCATTTCTATTATGTCTGGAGATGGTGACAGACAGATTGTGTCTAAAAAATGGTTATTAACCCTGTAACAACTGGGGAATCAAATAACTTTACACTTTATCTTTAGTGCAATGTATTAACCTTCCCTACGCAACTTTTGTATATTCATTTGTGTCCGATAGTGTCGCTATTGTGGTACTCACATCCTCCTATTCACATGGGGAAATGGTTTAAGATCCCTCTCAATGTGATCTTCAATCTCATAAAGTATTGAAAATAATCATTTTCACACCTGTAGATGCTCTACAGACTATGTACAGACTATCAGTAACATTTCAACTATCTCCTAACCCTAAACTCAACCCTTACCCTAACCCTGGCCCTAATCTTAACCATTATTCTCAACCTAGCCCTAACCATAACCTTAGCAAGCAGTTGCTTATCAACAGATAGTTTGTTGATAGTTTGACCATCTGTAGAACATCTATCTGGACTATGCAGACTATCCAAATAAAGTGGGACCTCCCATCATTTTTTTTAGCATACAGTATAGTATTTTTTGCTAATGTTTATCAAGGGGGCCAATAATTTTGCCGGTGACTGTACATACATGTGGTAAACTATAGTCAGTCAGTCAGTGTGACATTATACCTTGATCCTGTGACTATACAATACAAGCTGATTATCAAACCCAGCTCTATACCCATGTTCTATTCCCAGTGGAGACAGAGGTGGGGTAACTTTGTGATTACAGGGTCGAGGACAGGGTAACCTGGTGCCAGTGAGCTCTACACAGTCTGTCTGGCCCTTAGCGCAGCATTCCGTCCACTCCTAATTGATTTAGAGACCAAATGGCAGTGTTAGCAGGGACATAGGGACAGAGGGAGTAACACAGCAGCCTAATTGTGACCCACGAGGGACAGCATGAAGTCACCCTCTTTCTCCACTATCTCCTGTGGTGATCAGCAGCGGCATTCGTGCCCTTTGAAAAAAGCATCTAGGCCTGACTCTTACACACATGCCCGCAAACACACACACACACACACACACACACACACACACACACACACACACACACAGAGGGCTGGATTATAGACCGGGCTGCTTCACCCTGGTATGGCCTTTTAAAGTGAGAATAATGACCGCTCATTACCTCCTCTGCTCAATTTGGCACACATACACACACACACATACACACACACACATACACACACATACACACACACACACACACACACACACGCACACACACACACACACACACACACACACACACACACACACACACACACACACCAGGACTGGAATATATACTAGAGAACACTACCCAAATCCAGACCTAAATTTATGACCAGCCTCAAGTGTGTGTGTGTGTGTGTGTGTGTCTGTGTGTGTGTGTGTGTGTGTGTGTGTGTGTGTGTGTGTGTGTGTGTGTGTGTGTGTGTGTGTGTGTGTGTGTGTGTGTGTGTGTGTGTGTCTGTGTCTGTGTTTGTTTGTGTGTGTTGCCTGTGTGTACATGTCTATACGTGCGTGTGTGTGTGCTTGTGTGTGTCTGTTGGTGTATTTGTGTGGCGTCCTCTCCAGATGTATGTACAGTGAGGGAAAAAAGTATTTGATCCCCTGCTGATTTTGAACGTTTGCCCACTGACAAAGAAATTATCAGTCTATAATTTTAATGGTAGGTTTATTTGAACAGTGAGAAACAGAATAACAACCAAAAAATCCAGAAAAACGCATGTCAAAAATGTTATAAATTGATTTGCATTTTAATGAGGGAAATAAGTATTTAACCCCTCTGCAAAACATTACTTAGTACTTGGTGGCAAAACCCTTGTTGGCAATCACAGAGGTCAGACGTTTTTTGTAGTTGGCCACCAGGTTTGCACACATCTCAGGAGGGATTTTGTCCCACTCCTCTTTGCAGATCTTCTCCAAGTCATTAAGGTTTCGAGGCTGACGTTTGGCAACTCGAAACTTCAGCTCCCTCCACAGACTGGCTAGGCCACTCCAGGACCTTAATGTGCTTCTTCTTGAGCCACTCCTTTGTTGCCTTGGCCGTGTGTTTTGGGTCATTGTCATGCTGGAATACCCATCCACGACCCATTTTCAATGCCCTGGCTGAGGGAAGGAGGTTCTCACCGAAGATTTGACGGTACATGGCCCCGTCCATCGTCCCTTTGATGCAGTGAAGTTGTCCTGTCCCCTTAGCAGAAACACACCCCCAAAGCATAATGTTTCCACCTGCATGTTTGACGGTGGGGATGGTGTTCTTAGGGTCATAGGCAGCATTCCTCCTCCTCCAAACACGGCAAGTTGAGTTGATGCCAAAGAGCTCCATTTTGGTCTCATCTGACCACAACACTTTCACCCAGTTGTCCTCTGAATCATTCAGATGTTCATTGGCAAATTTCAGACGGGCATGTATATGTGCTTTCTTGAGCAGGGGGACCTTGCAGGCGTTGCAGGATTTCAGTCCTTCACGGCGTAGTGTGTTACCAATTGTTTTCTTGGTGACTATGGTCCCAGCTGCCTTGAGATCATTGACAAGATCCTCCCGTGTAGATCTGGGCTGATTCCTCACCTTTCTTGTGATCATTGCAACTCCACGAGGTGAGATCTTGCATGGAGCCCCAGGCCGAGGGAGATTTGCGAATAATCGCACCAAATGTTGTCACCTTCTCGTCAAGCTGCGTCTTGTAGCCCATTCCAGCCTTGTGTAGGTCTACAATCTTGTCCCTGACATCCTTGGAGAGCTCTTTGGTCTTGGCCATGGTGGAGAGTTTGGCATCTGATTGATTGATTGATTGCTTCTGTGGACATGTGTCTTTTTTACAGGTAACAAGCTGCTGTTAGGAGCACTCCCTTTAAGAGTGTGCTCCTAATCTCAGCTCGTTACCTGTATAAAAGACACCTGGGAGCCAGAAATCTTTCTGATTGAGAGGTGGTCAAATACTTATTTCGCTCATTAAAATGCAAATCAATTTATAACATTTTTGACATGCATTTTTCAGGATTTTTTGGTTGTTAATCTGTCTCCCACTGTTCAAATAAACCTACCATTAAAATTATAGACTGATAATTTCTTTGTCAGTGGGCAAACGTACAAAATCAGCAGGGGATCAAATACTTTTTTCCCTCACTGTAGTGGTTTGGCCAGTCGAAAGTGTTGCTGTTCCTATTGAGCAGTTGGAGTCATCAGGCAAATATTAAGGGCCTTCTTCTAGCACTGATGAGCTCTAATCCAACTGCGTGCCTGCTTCTAACACTGATGAGTTCTAATCAAACCCCGGGCCTGTTTCCAACGCTGATGAGCTTTAATCAAATCCTGGGCCTGCTTCTAAAATTGATGAGCTCTAATCCAACCCCGGGCCTGCTTCCAACATTGATGAGCTCTAATTTCCAACCCTGGGCCTGCTTCTAACATGGATGAGCTCTAATCCAACTGCGTGCCTGCTTCTAGCACTGATGAGCTCTAATCAAACCGCAGGCCTGCTTCCAACACTGATGAGCTCTAATCCAACTGTGGGCCTGCTTCTAACACTGATGAGCTCTAATATCAAACCGCAGGCCTGCTTCTAAAATGGATGAGCTCTAATATCCAACCCTGGGCCTGCTTCTAACACTGATGAGCTCTAATATCCAACCCTGGGCCTGCTTCTAAAACGGATGAGCTCTAATATCCAACCCTGGGCCTGCTTCTAAAACGGATGAGCTCTAATATCCAACCCTGGGCCTACTTCTAACACGGATGAGCTCTAATATCCAACCCTGGGCCTGCTTCTAACACTGATGAGCTCTAATATCCAACCCTGGGCCTGCTTCTAAAACTGATGAGCTCTAATATCCAACCCTGGGCCTACTTCTTAAACTGATGAGCTCTAATATCCAACCCTGGGCCTGCTTCTAACACTGATGAGCTCTAATATCCAACCCTGGGCCTGCTTCTAAAACTGATGAGCTCTAATATCCAACCCTGGGCCTACTTCTAACACGGATGAGCTCTAATCAAACCGCGGGCCTGCTTCCAACACTGATGAGCACTAATCCAACTGCAGGCCTGCTTCTAACACTGATGAGCTCTAATCCAACAGCGTGTCTGCTTCTAACACTGATGAGCTATAATCCAACTGCGGGCCTGCTCTTCTAACTGATGAGCTCTGTGTGTGTGTGTGTGTGTGTGTGTGTGTGTGTGTGTGTGTGTGTGTGTGTGTGTGTGTGTGTGTGTGTGTGTGTGTGTGGGTGTGTGGGTGGATGTGTGAGCCTCCCATATCTTTCTGAGGTCAACAGAGGCCTTGACACATTCAGATGCACTATTAATGTAATTTGTGTTTATTAACCACAGGACAAATGTGCTGAGAGGCATCTATTGATTCTCAGGGAGCATTCATTAATTGTGCACTTCACTAATCATATTGTTGGTGGTTGGCGATCATTAGTACACATGTAGTCCTGCAGTGTGGAAGGAAACCGGACTTGAAGTATGGGCTGTATGGCCTGTTCCAGGGGTCAAGTGTTCAGTCTATCATATTCAATCTATTTAATTATATTATGTGGTGCCAGAGGTTCCCTGATGTGTTTGACTGGGGATTAATATAAGTGGCAAGTCTGTTTCCCTGGCTATCACCCACACATGGGCTGGTTCAGGTTGGCTAGGCCCAGGCGGTGTGTCTGTTAGTGCACAGGGTCTGTCTAAGGTGCAGCGCTAAAGTCCTCCCCCCCTCCCCCACAGAGCCAAAACGCAGATGTTTCCAGATGCAGCTGGCACAGTATGGTGCACCACCTGACAGCGTTCACTCACTCACTCTCACACACACGGGGGGGTGAGTAAATGCAGAAACACTTACAGTATGTGCACACACACTCACTCATTTACATCCATTGTTGACTGTATACACACTCACTCATTTACACCCACTGTTGACTGTACACACACTCACTCATTTACACCCACTGTTGACTGTACACACACACACGTTGCAGATGCAAGCTCTCACTCTTTCAGACATATGTACACAAGAGCCCACATACCAAAGAGAGGGGGTAGATCCCTACAGGGCTCGTATTTAGAAAGTGTCTTAGAGTATTGATCTAGGATCAGGTTCCCCCTGCATATATAATTGGATTCATTATGATCTAAAATGCTAAACTGATCCCAGATCAGCACTCCTACTCTGAGATGCAATATACGTAAATATGGGCCCTGGCTTGCAGCTGAGCAGAGCCTAACTGAGTCCTCTCACAGTTGGAAGATCTGTAGCCAGAGGACGCTACTACAGCCTGATAGATTTATGATGGATGGAGTTTGTTTTGATCATTTGTACATAATCCCAGAAATTGTCAGTCATATCGGAATGATTATATTAGAACATGAAAACATTTACTTTTGTCTAGAGACAAAGACAATCCTTTAAGTAGCAACCAGGCAGGTTGCCAGATCCCTGTGCCGTACATCGCGGTCGGAGAAATACCACACATCATTTTCAACTGGGTCTTAAGAGGCGCGCACACATACATCTTACTGAGGGAAACAGAGGTACCGCTCTGACTTATTCAGTCTCCATGTTTTTACTCAGCTGTGGGAGGCGGGACAAAGGTCAGGGAGAGAGAAGAAAGACAGGGCTTTCAGCCAATGGCTGTCAGTGCTGTGTGGCAGGGAGATGCAATCCATTTATCCCCACAGTCCAATCAATAGGAGTATGTGTGTGTGTGTGTGTGTGTGTGTGTGTGTGTGTGTGTGTGTGTGTGTGTGTGTGTGTGTGTGTGTGTGTGTGTGTGTGTGTGTGTGTGTGTGTGTGCGCGCGCGCGCGCGTGTGCATGTGTGTGTATGTGTGTGCGTATGTGTGTGTGTATGCGTATGGATTTCATTTGTTTGCAGTGAGTAACATAGGTGTGAGCTTGTGCGTGTATATGTTTGTGTATGTTTGTGTGTGTGTGTGTGTGTGTTTGTTTACAGGGTAGCTGTGTATGTGAACGCATGCATGTTTGAGTGTGTGTGTGAGAGAGTGAGAGAAAGAGAGAGGGAATGTGTATTGAACTAGAACCTGTATATTAAAGTAGGAGGACATTGAGTCACTAGCTGGCTGTAAATACATGAAGTGGACCTTTCATCAGCTCTATGTAGAAATCAATAGGTTCTGGATAGAACTTCTGCAATTGGTTAGAAAAAGACACCACTTTGCCTGCTACAGTGCAGCCATCTCAGGTTAGCCTAACCCTGACCCTAAAACTTAACTCTTCCTGTCTTCACTGTCTTTAACACTGCCACTGATCGTCTCTTTAGTCAAACCTAACTTCCTTATGCTAACATTAGTTTTCCCCTAGAAAGCTTAGCACTCAAACATTTACCATATCGGAAACCATACATTTTAAAAAGTATTGTTCAACAGCAAATATACCATCAAAAACACTTGAATATTCTTGCCGCTTTAGTTAGGTTTTCTTGTTCTTCTTATTGTTCTTGTTCTTTTAAAATCTGTTGAATTTAGAAGAGTTTGTCATCTGTGGTCTGATTCTTTCACTCTTTTGCTCAGCACAGAGTCAGTGAAGTGGCACCCGCATTGTTCCATTACAGTTACACTAGTGCATAGTGTCAGGCAGACAGGGTTTTCAACGTTACGCCTTGTCTACCACATTGACTGAATGAAAGTGGTTACCCCACAGATGTAACATCAGCCACTTAGAAAAACGCAAGTCATAGACCTCATTTCAAACCTGGATACGTTTACTACTCCTACATTGCATTTTGTCATTCGAGGAATTGCCTCTTGTTCGATACGAACGTTGGCTCGGTTAGTGCTTCGGTGGAAATGCCAGTGTTTCATTAAATGAACTGCAGTCAACATATTGAGTTTGGGCTTCATTTGAATTCTCAGCGTGTTTAGATTGAGTCTCAGCCAGCGTGCTGCAGTTATGTCTTTAGGTGATCTATGAAATGTTATTATTTAAAACAAGCTTTTTATGCATTGCTTATGAGGCATGCTTAGCACATGATTGATCTGACCTTTCCCACATGACTGTTCCTTGGAAAAACATCAGGCTTCGTAAGGAATACGGGTGGTCTATACCCCCAGCCCTCAGGCACTTGTGTAGATCTGAAAGCATAGGCATAAGTATACAGTTGAAGTTGGAAGTTTACATACACTTAGGTTGGAGTCATTAAAACTCGTTTTTCAACCACTCCACAAATTTCTTCCTAACAAACTGTAGTTTTTGCAAGTTGGTTAGGGCAACTACTTTGTGCATGACACAAGTCATTTTTCCAACAATTGCTAACAGACAGATTATTTCACTTATAATTCATTGTATCACAATTCCAGTAGGTCAGAAGTTTACATACAGTAAGTTGACTGTGCTTTTAAACAGCTTGGAAAAATCCAGAAGATGATGTCATGGCTTTAGAAGCTTCTGATAGGCTAATTGTCATCATTTGAGTCAATTGGAGGTGTAATTGTGGATGTATTTCAAGGCCTACCTTCAAACGCAGTGCCTCTTTGCTTGACATCATGAGAAAATCTAAAGAAATCTGCCAATACCAACAACAACAAAAAATTGTAGACCTACACAAGCCTGGTTCATCCTTGGGAGCAGTTTCCAAACGCCTGAAGGTACCACGTTCATCTGTACAAACAATAGTACGCAAGTATGAACACCATGGGACCATGCAGCCGTCATACCGCTCAGGAAGGAGACGTGTTCTGTCTCCTAGAGATAAATGTACTTTGGTGCGCAAAGTGCAAATCAATCACAGAACAACATCAAAAGACCTTGTGAAGATGCTGGAGGAAACTGGCACAAAGGTATCTCTATCCACAGTAAAACGAGTCCTATATCGACATAACCTGAAAGGCCGCTCAGCAAGGAAGAAGCCACTGCTCCAAAACCACCATAAAAAGCCAGACTACGGTTTGCAACTGCACATGGGGACAAAGATCACACTTTTTGGGAAATGTCCTCTGGTCTGATGAAACAAAAATGTCCATAATGGCCATAAAGACCATTGTTATGTTTGGAGGAAAAAGGGGGATGCTTGCAAGCTGAAGAACAACATCCCATCCGTGAAGCACGGGGGTGGCAGCTTCATGTTGTGGGGGTGCTTGTCACGTCCTGACCAGTATAGGGGTTATTTGTTATTGTAGTTTGGTCAGGACGTGGCAGGGGGTATTTGGTTTATGTGGTTCGGGGTGTGTGTCTATGTAGAGGGGTGTTTGATTTATGTATTCCAGGGTTTTGGGCACTGTTCTATGTTAGTGTATTTCTATGTTCTGTCTAGTCTATTTCTATGTTTAGTTTATTGGGGTTGGACCTTCAATTGGAAGCAGCTGGTTATCGTTGCTTCTGATTGAAGGTCCTATATGTAGGAGTTTGTTTTCATGGGTTTCTTGTGGGAGATTGTGCTAGGTATAGATTTGTTGCCTTACCGGCCTGTTATTAGTAGTTGTGTTTTTTTTGTGTACGTATTTATTTTTGGTTTACCTTCTTTGTCTGTTTAAATAAACGAAGATGAGTGCACATTTCCCCGCTGCATCTTGGTCCACTTTAACCTACGACTACCGTGACAGTGCTTTACTGCAGGAGGGACTGGTGCACTTCACAAAATAGATAGCATCATGAAGCAGGAAAATCATATGGATATATTGAAGCAACATATCAAGACATCAGTCAGGAAGTTAAAGCTTGGTCGCAAATGGGTCTTCCAAATGGACAATGACCCCAAGCATACTTCCAAAGTTGTGGCAAAATGGTTAAGGACAACAAAGTCAAGGTATTGGAGTGGCCAACACAAAGCCCTGACCTCAATCCTATAGAAAATGTGTGGGCAGAACTGAAAAAGTGTGTGCAAGCAAGGAGCCCTACAAACCTGACTCAGTTACACCAGCTCTGTCAGGAGGAATGGGCAAAAATTCATACAACTTATTGTGGGATGCTTGTGGAAGGCTACCTGAAACACTTGACCCAAGTTAAACAATTTAAAGGCAATGCTAGCAAATACTAATTGATTGCATGTAAACTTCTGACCCACTGGGAATGTGATTAAATAAATACAAGTTGAAATAAATCATTCTCTCTACTATTATTCTGACATTTCACATTCTTAAAACAAAGTGGTGATCCTAACTGACCTAACACAGGGAATTTTTACTAGGATTAAATGTCAGGAATTGTGAAAAACTGAGTTTAAATGTATTTGGCTAAGGTGTATGTCAACTTCCGACTTCAAATCAATCAATCAAATGTATTTATAAAGCCCTTCTTACATCAGCTGATGTCACAAAGTGCTGTACAGAAACACAACCTAAAACACCAAACGCAAGCAATGCAGGTGTAGAAGCACTGTGGCTAGGGTAAACTCCCTAGAAAGGCCAGAAGCTAGGAAGAAACCTAGAGAGGAACCAGGCTATGAGGGGTGGCCAGTCCTCTTCTGGCTGACTTCAGCTGTATGTCAGTATAAGTACTGTATACATACATTATGCTGAAGATTCCACCTAACCCTTGAGAGGGTGAGGCAGTAGTTGAACCATATTGGCCATAACTATCCAATTTATTTTCAGATCTACATGATGAACGTAGGAGGTGAGGACTAGAGGGTTGATCCTGGATGAGACTAACTATGACCTTTAGGGGTTGATCCTGGGTGAGACTAACTCTGTGCATGATGCTGGATGAGCCCAATTATGGCCTCTAGGGATTGATCCTGGATGAGACTAACTCTGGCCTCTAGGGATTGATCCTGGATGAGACCAACTATGACTTCTAGGGGTTGATCCGGGATGAGACCAACTATGGCCTCTATACTTGATTAAGGACTATCAATATTTGTCGCACTCAGGGTCAGAATTAAATCAGTGTGGTGCCAGGACATCAAACTTCCCTCAACATCAGCAAGACAAAGGAGCTGATCGCGGACTACAGGAAACGGAGGACCGAGCAAGTCCCCATCCACATCGACGTGGCTGTAGCAGAGTGAGTCGAGAGCTTCAAGTTCTTCGGTGTCCCCATCACTAAGGAATTAATTTGATCCACACACACCAACACAACGCCTCTTCCCCCTCAGGAGGCTAAAAAGATTTGGCATGGGCCCGCAGATCCTCCAAATGCTCTACAGCTGCGCCATTGAAAGCATCTTGACTGACTGACTGGTATTTCAACTGCTTGGCATCTGATCGCAAGGCGCTAAATAGGGCCTTTGTGTACAGCCCAGTGCATCACTGGGGCTGAACTCCCTGCCATCCAGGAACTTTATACCAGGCGGTGTCAGAGAAAGGCCCAAAAAATTGTCAAAGACTCCTGCCACCCAAGTCATGGACTGTTCTCTCTGCTCCCACACGGCAAGCGGTACCGATGCATCAAGTCTGGAACCAACATGACCCTGAACACATTCTACCTCCAAGCCATAAGACTGCTGAATAGTTCATCAATAGCTACCCAGACTATGTGCTTTTACCCTAACTATTTTGACTCATCACATACGCTGCTGCTACTGCTTATTATCTATCCAGTTGCCTAATCACTTTATCCTTACCTATTTGTACATATCTACCACAATTACCTTAAATCCCTGCACATCGACTCGGAACTGGTACCCTGTGTGTACTGTATACAGTGGCGGACTTACAATTAGACAGAAGAGGCAATTGCCTCAGGCCTCACATCATCAAAGGGCTTCATGAGCTCGGCATAATTAAAAAATGTATCATGCTAATCATATTTTTTATATAATTTCTCAGCTTGAGGCCCCCCATACTCCGCTCGAGGAGCAATTAAGCTTAAGTGCCTTGCTTAAGGGTACGTCGACAGATTTTTCACCTAGTGAGCTCTGGGAATCGAACAAGCAACCTTTCAGTTACTGGCCCAATGTTCTTAAACACTTAGTCCGCCCCTGTGTTTATAGCCAAGTTGACGTTATTCATTGTGTATATATGAATAACGGTAGTAAGCATTTCACTGTTAGTCTACACCTGTTATTTACAAAGCATATTACTGCTGGATGGAGATTGATGGAGGTTTATGGTGAGGAGGATATTTTGTTATCCTCCCTGTAGTTAAAAGCAACCTCATTATGGTTATTGACTCCCCACTACACAAACCAGCACGGTCATACACTAGGAAGGGTTTGTAAAGCGTTTCTTAAAAAATGAAAAATAGCATATTAAGCAGTACATATTTTCAATTTATGCAGAACATTTAGATGTGGTTAAGTTATCGTAATGTGCAATAAAACCTGGATATGAAATATGTAATCCACTTTGGAAAATTGCATACTATATTGCTTTAACATCCCCTGAAAGAGCTTTTGAAATGTGCGGGCCTGGTTTATTGGAGCCATCATTTAAATGTCTTCAGGTCTGGCAGTAAATATAAATGTATTAGTGGCAGGTTTAAATAGGCAGGCCTCGGCAGTGTGTGTGTGTGTGTGTGTGTGTGTGTGTGTGTGTGTGTGTGTGTGTGTGTGTGTGTGTGTGTGTGTGTGTGTGTGTGTGTGTGTGTCTGGGTGTGTGAGTTTTTGATAACCGATGTGTGGTAGAATATGGCTTTCACTGGGCTTTCAGTGAAAGGAAGAAGCGATGTCTCTCGTCAGTCTATCTCTCGTCTAAATTGGCCATTTTGACAGGACGTAATTGTCGCTTCCTTTCAACTGGTTATAATTAGGGTCAATGTGTCTTTTTTTAAATCACAGGAAATTACTAATGTGCTAACTGAATTAGTTTCAGAAGTGAAGTAGGGTGTTCCTGCCCCAGGCTGATTGGCTGGCTACTGGGGGACACTACCACGTCTGGCACTAGCTGGGTTATTCCAGTGTAATCGCAGGGGACCGGGGGGGACCTGGGCTCTGGTCTCTGTAATGGTAAAAGTAGGGACCTGGGCTCTGGTCTCTGTGAGAGTAAAGATAGGAACCTGGGCTCTGGTCTCTGTGAGAGTAAAGATAGGAACCTGGGCTCTGGTCTCTGTGAGAGTAAAGATAGGAACCTGGGCTCTGATCTCTGTGAGAGTAAAGATAGGAACCTGGGCTCTGGTCTCTGTGAGGGAAAAGGTAGGAACCTGGTCTCTGTAAGGGTAAAGGAAGGAACCTGGTCTCTGTAAGGGTAAAGGTTAACCAGTTGTCACAATAATATAAAAATCTACTGCTCTCTCACTCTTTCTCTCTCTCTTTTTCTCTCCCCCCTCTCTCTCTCTCTCTCTTGCTCGCTCTTTCTTACTGTCTGTCTGTCTGTCTGTCTGTCTGTCTGTCTGTCTGTCTGTCTGTCTGTCTGTCTGTCTGTCTGTCTGTCTGTCTGTCTGTCTGTCTGGCTGGCTGGCTGGCTGGCTGGCTGGCTGGCTGGCCTACTCGCCTCCTAGCCACCTCGCCTCCTCGCCACCTCACCACCTCACCATCTCGCCTTCTCCCCCCTCGCCTCCTCACCTACTCACCTTCTCACCACCTCACCACCTCGCCTCCTCGCCTTCTCGCCACCTCGCCTCCTTGCCACCTCGCCACATCGCCTCCTCTACTCCTCGCCACATCGCCATCTCGCTTCTTCGCCACATCGCCTCCTTGCCACATCGCCTCCTTGCCATATCGCCTCCTCGCCTCCTCACCACCTCACCACCTCACCCTCCAGGTCAGTGTCCCCTATTCCCCCAGCCCTAACCCTCCTCCATAGGGAGGTCGCCCCACCTCCAACTACCCCTGACTGTCAACACCCCCCCCACCCCCATCCTCCCCTCAGGGCATTATTCAGTTCAGAGAGAGGCATCATTAATACCCAGTGGCACCCAGCAGCTAGCTGGGTGGTAATTACACTGTGTGTTCTGTTCGCCACGCTGGGTGACTTTTGCTTAGTCAGTGATGAGCTCCATCTGTGGTCATTGTTTTGGTGTAAGTGATGATTTTATAAAAGTTCAATGTGCGTGCTTGCCCGTTTGTGTGTGTGTGTGTGTGTGTGTGTGTGTGTGTGTGTGTGTGTGTGTGTGTGTATGTGTGTGTGTGTGTGTGTGTGTGTGTGTGTGTGTGTGTGTGTGTACAGCTGTAGTTATGGTTAGAAATCAAACACATTTGGCTTCTTTTGTGTCAGTGCGCACTGCGTCCTCTTCTGATTGAATGTTGAAGTTGTATTTTTCACATGCACAAGTACAGTGGAATGCTTGACTTGCGAGCCCTACCCAGCACTTCAGTATTCAATATCAAAATAACATATCTAATTAAAATGTTAATAAACAGAACAAATTTAAACAGGATAAATAAGTGAGGAATCTACAGTATATATTTGTATTTGTATTTATTATGCATCCCCATTAGCTTCTGCCAAAGCAGCAGCTAGTCTTCCTGTGGTCCAGCAAAATTAAGGCAGTTTATACAATTTTAAAAACATTACAATATATTCACAGATTTCACAACACACTGTGTGCCCTCAGTCCCCTACTCCACCACTACCACATATCTTCAGTAGTAAATCCATATGTATGTATAGTGTGTTGTGTGTGTGTGTGTGTGTGTGTGTGTGTGTGTCTGTGCCAATGTGTGTGTTGCTTCACAGTCCCCGCTGTTCCATAAGGTGTTTTTTAAATCTAATTTTACTGCTTGGGTCAGTTACTTGATGTGTAATAGAGTTCCATGTAATCATGGCTCTATGTAGTACTGTGTGCCTCCCATAGTCTGTTCTGGCCTTGGGGAATGTGAAGAGACCTCTTGTGGTATGTCTTGTGGGGTATGTATGGGTGTCTGAGCTGTGTGCCAGTAGTTTAGACAGACAGCTCGGTGCATTCAACATGTCAATACCTCTCATAAATAAAAGTAGTGATGAAGTCAATCTCTCCTCCACTTTCAGCCAGGAGAGATTGACATGCATATTATTACTATTAGCTCTCTGTGTACATCCAAGGGCCAGCCGTGCGGCCCTGTTCTGAGCCAATTGCAATTTTCTTAAGTCCTTTTTTGTGGCACCTGACCACACCACTGAACAGTTGTCAGGGTGCGACAAAACTAGGGCCTGTAGGACCTGCCTTATTGATAGTGTTGTTAAGAAGGCAGAGCATCGCTTTTTTATAGACAGACTTCTCCCCATCTTAGCTACTACTGCATCAGTATTTTTTGACCATGACAGTTTACAATCTAGGGTTACTCCAAGCAGTTTAGTCATCTCAACTTGCTCAATTTCCACACTATTTATTACAAGATTTAGTTGAGGTTTAGGGGATAGTGAGTGCTTTGTTCCAAATACAATGCTTTTAGTTTTAGAAATATTTAGGGCTTACTTATTCCTTGCCACCCACTCTGAAACTAACTGCAGCTCTTTGTTGAATGTTGCAGTTGTTTCAGTCGCTGTAGTAGCTGACGTGTATAGTGTTGAGTCATCCTCATACATACACACTCTGGCTTTACTCAAAGTCAGTGGCATGTCGTTAGTAAAAATTTAAAAAAGCAAGGGGCCTAAACAGCTACCCTGGGGAATTCCTGATTCTAACTGGATTATATTTGAGAGGCTTCTATTAAAGAACCCCCTATGTGTTCTGTTAGACAAGTAACTCTTTATCCACATTATAGCAGGGGGTGTAAAGCCATAACATAGTTTTTCCAGCAGCAGACTTCAATGCAGCTTTTGACTAATGCCACAATCCTTTTATGATCCATTTCTCTCAGCCAATCATCAGTCATTTGTGTACGGGCTGTGCTTTTTCAGTGTCCTTCCCTATAAGAGTGCTGAAAGTCTGTTGTCAATTTGATTACTGTGAAATAGCATTGTATCTGGTCAAACACCATTTTTTCCAGAAGTTTACTAAGGGTTGGTAACAGGCTGATTGGTCAGCTTTTTGAGCCAGTAAAGGGGGCTTTACTATTCTTGGGTAGCAGAATGACTTTAGCTTCCCTCCAGGCCTGAGGGCACACGCTCTCTAGGTGGCTTAAATTGAAGATGTGGCAAATAGTAGTTGCAATATCATCTGCTATTATCCTCAGTAATTTTCCATCCAGATTGTCAGATCCCGGTGGCTTGTCATTTTTGATAGACAACAATAATTTTTTCACCTCTTCCACACTGACTTGACAGAGTTCAAAAGTCCAATTCTTGTCTTTCATAATTTGGTCCGATATACTTGGATGTGTAGGGTCAGCGTTTGTTGCTGGCATGTCATTCCTAAGTTTGCTTATCTTGCCATTGAAAAAGTAATTAAAGTAGTTGGCAATATCGGTGGGCTTTGTGATGAATGAGCCATCTGATTCAATGAATGGTGGAGCCAAGTTGGCTTTTTTTCCCAAAATGTCATTTAAGGTGCCCCAAAGCTTTTTACTATCATTCTTTATATCATTTATCTTTGTTTCAAAGTGTAGTTTATTTTTATTTTTATTTAGTTTAGTCACATGATTTCTTAATTTGCAATACGTTTGCCAATCAGTTGGGCTGCCAGACTTATTTGCCATACCTTTTGCCTCATTCCTCTCAATCATACCATTTTTCAATTCCTCATCAATCCAAGGGGATTTAACAGTTTTTACAGTAATGTTCTTAATGGGTGCGTGCTTATTAGTAACTGGAATAAGTAGTTTCATAAATGTGTCAAATGCAGCATCTGGTTGCTCTTCATTACCCACCACAGACCAGGAAATATTCTTTACATCATCAACATATGAATCACTACAAAACTTATTGTATGACCTCTTATACATTATATTAGGCCCAGCCTTTGGAACTTTGGTTTTCCTAAATATGGCTTTTATATTGAGATCACTACATCCTATGGATTTGGAATCTGCTTTAAAGCAAATATCTGCAGCAATAGTAAAGATGTGATCAATACATTTAGATGATTTCATTCCTGTGGTGTTTGTTTTTTCCTGAGTGGGCAGCTTGATGATAGCCAGTCAATATTTAAATCACCCAGAAAATATACTTCGCTGTTGATATCACATACGTTATCAAGCCTTTCACACATATTATCCAGATACTGACTGTTAGCACTTGGTGGTCTATAGCAGCTTCCCACAAGAATGGGTGAGGCAGATGAACCTGCAGCCATATTACTTCAACAGTATTTAACATTAGATCGTCTCTAAGCTTTACAGGAATGTGGTTCTGAATATAGACCGCAACACCGCCTCCTTTGGCATTTCTGTCTTTTCGGTGGAGGTTATAACCATGTATTGCTACCACTGTATCATCAAAGGTATTACCTAAGTGAGTTTCAGAGATAGTCAGAATATGAATGTCATCTGTTACAAGCAAGTTATTGACTTCATGGACCTTGTTTCTTAGGCTGCATATGTTAATATGGGCTATTTTTAGCACTTTTCTGGGTTGCTTGATTGTTTTTATTGATTTACTGGGAAGCTTGTCAGAGGTAGACTTACTCATGTTATTTACATTGGAGCTGATAGTGCAGGGCGAGCTGCATAAAGTGGTCTTCCTACTATTGCACACCGCCTCAGTGCTAACAGTGTAACTCTGGTTTATATGCTCATGATTACTGCTTATTATAGCTGTAGGATAAACAGATGTATTTGGTGCAATTAGAGGTACATAAATTAAATTACTTACATTGTGTTTGCCATTGCCCCTAAGATCATGTAAATTTGATGCAGCGTTATGACGACTCATTGTCACAATGGTAGGGATTAACTGAGCTGGTCCTGGATCATTTACCAGTCATTGTTTCAACGCAGCCTTGAAATGAGTGGGCAGAGTCCAGGAGCCAAGATGATTTGGATGGACTCCGTCATTCCTATAGAGTATCTTCTGTTTCCAGAAGGTGTCAAAGTTATCAATAAAAGTGATTCCTGCAGAGCTACAGTAGTCTTTTAGCCAGATGTGTAATGTCAGCAGTCTGCTGAATCTTTCACGCACGCGGCCCAATGATAGTATTGGACCTTAAATTTTTGCCTGTTTTTTGGAGTCTTTTAATGCTAAAATCAGTTCTTTAAAATCAGTTTTCAAATGTTTCGAGCTAATCCTCCTGATGTCGTTTGACCCCACATGGACTACGACAGTGTCAGCTCCCGGTATCTGTGATAGAACAGTCAGAAGCAGCCTTGTTATGTCCTGTGCTCGTGCACCTGGGTTTTTGCCTTGGGGACTGAGATGTTTCTCACCATAGAGCTGCCTATGATGACAGCTGGTGATGTTGAATGGGCCTGTCTCTCAGGCAGCCTCACGGTCGTGTGAGCTGGGAGCTCCGAGGGTCTGAACCCGAGGTTTATCAAATTCTCCAGGAATTCTAGTGAATTTGAGGTAGATATGTACATTAGGAGAAAGTGACAGGTAGTAGGATAAACAATCATAATCATAATAATAATAATAGTAAAATGTATGGCAGCAGTATAAGTGGTAAGATGACTTACTATGACCTGTGGTGTAATAACACATGCATTATTACTGTATCCATTATAACCTCTGTATAGTCTGCACCCACTCTGTCTGAGGTCTAGATGTAAGGGTTCTTTAGCCGTCTGCTAATCATCCTGATTAGAGGTGTCCCCTCACTCACCTGGGGGCTTCCAATCCTATTAGCTGGGCCGTCCTGAGTTGAGCACGCCAAGCAGCAGTTTATGTTTGATCACTGGTGCTTAGCACCCAGAGTTGTCCTCTTACGCTAGTGTTAAGGAAGAGAGAAGAGGGGGTTTAAACCTGAGCTCCTTAACTCTCTGTGGTAGAAGGAGAGAGTTCAACACCCCATCTCTAGGTTTGACACCCCGCGCCATTGGAGGTCTTTAAAGTGCTGATGTTGTCTGAGAGGTGGAACGCTGCACATTATTCTAAGCTGAAAGTGAAGGAGAAAGAGTGAGTGCAAGCGAGAGAGTGAATGAGAGAGAGAGAGAGAGAAAAAGAGAGAGCGAGAAAGAGAGAGAGAGAGAGAGAGAGAGAGAGAGAGAGAGAGAATGAGCGAGAGAGAGAGAGCGAGGGAGAGAGAGAGAGAGAGAGAGAGAGAGAGAGAGAGAGAGAGAGAGAAAAAGAGAGAGCGAGAAAGAGAGAGAGAGAGAAAGAGAAAGAGAGAGAGCGAAAGAGAGAAAGAGAGAGAGTATATATTGGGTGAAATACCACAGTGTGCCATCACAGCATCAAGATGTGTGACCTGTTGCCACAAGAAAAGGGCAACCAGTGAAGAACAAACACCATTGTAAATACAACCCATATTTATATTATGTATCTTTCTTTTTGTACTTTAGCTATATGACATTTGAAATGTCTTTATTCTTTTGGAACTTTTATGAGTGTAATGTTTACTGTTAATTTTTATTGTATATTTCACTTTTGTTAATTATCTACTTAACTTGCTTTGGCAATGTTAACATATGTTTCCTATGCCAATGAAGCCCTTAAATTGAAATTGAATTGAGAGAGAGAGAGAGAGAGAGAGAGAGAGAGAGAGAGAGAGAGAGAGAGAGAGAGAGAGAGAGAGAGAGGCTGTCTGAGGGAAAGCTCTTTGGACATGTTAGGAGGCAATGCAACTGATCTAGCTAAGCCCCTCCTCCCCCTCTCCTCACTCCCTCCTCCCCTCCACCCCCTCTCTCCCTCTCTCCCTCTCCCTCCTTGGTCCCCGTCTTGCTCCCCAGGCCTCTAGCACCCAAGAAGAGCCATGTGTTTCTAAATGGGATTGGATGGGAAATCGAAGCAGGGCTTCTCTGTTTATCAGCTCCTATGCCTGGCAAATTGGTGACAGCAGCACCAACGAACCAACCTCCTCAACAACCCTCCACCGCCCCCCTCCTTCCCCCATCTCCACTCACCTACCCCCCAGAGCAGCTGGATCTGTTGTTTATTTGTATTACTGATGTCAGGTGAGGGGCAGGACGCGGGAGCTGCCTAATGTGAACCCCCTCCCCCGACACACCACCTCCACCTTCACTCATTCCCTCCACTGCCCTCTCCTCTGCTAACCAGAGCCACAGGCCACAGGCCTCAGGCCACAGGCCTCCCAGACCTGTCACCGCCGCAGGTTACACCTTAACCCACCAGGAAGACGGGGGAGAGACCATACACACTACTGTACTTAGAGGAGACATTATACATCACTACTTAGACTGCAACACTGCAGATTGGACTGGGGTGTATGATCTAAAACATGTTCAGTCTCAATGTTCATTTACTGTCTTTTCAATTCTGCCTGTGTGTGTGTGTGTGTGTGTGTGTGTGTGTGTGTGTGTGTGTGTGTGTGTGTGTGTGTGTGTGTGTGTGTGTGTGTGTGTGTGTGTGTGCGTGTGTGTGCGTGTGTGCGTGTGTGTGTGTGTGTGTGTGTGTGTGTGTGTGTGTGTGTGTGTGTGTGTGTGTGTGTGTGTGTGTTGTGTGTGTGTGTGTGTGTGTGGTGTGTGTTGTATGTGTGTGTGTGCTCCCTCCCTCTACCGGCTCATTGCACGCTCACTGGACTATACTGACTCCAACACACACACACACACACACACACATTACATACAAAACACACACATGCAAAACACACACATGCATATTGATTGATGCTACATACACTCACACTCAGACACACTTTCACACTCTTTCAAACTCTTCACATACACTGCTGCTACTCTGTTTACTATCTATACTGATTGCATAGTCACTTTTACCCCTACCTATATGTACATATTACCTCAACAACCTCATACCCCTGCACACTGACTCGGTACCAGTACTCCTTGTATGTACAGTGAGGGAAAAAAGTATTTGATCCCCTGCTGATTTTGTACGTTTGCCCAATGACAAAGAAATGATCAGTCTGCAATTTTAATGTTTGGTCTTTATATGAACAGTGAGAGACAGAATAAAAACAAAAAAATCCATAAAAACGCATGTCAAAAATGTTATAAAATGATTTCCATTTTAATGAGGGAAATAAGTATTTAACCCCTCTGCAAAACATGACTTAGTACTTGGTGGCAAAACCCTTGTTGGCAATCACAGAGGTCAGACGTTTCTTGTAGTTGGCCACCAGGTTTGCACACATCTCAGGAGGGATTTTGTCCCACTCCTCTATGCAGACCTTCTCCAAGTCATTAAGGTTTCGAGGCTGACGTTTGGCAACTCGAACCTTCAGCTCCCTCCACAGATTTTCTATGGGATTAAGCTCTGGAGACTGGCTAGGCCAGCCACTCCAGGACCTTAATGTGCTTCTTCTTGAGCTACTCCTTTGTTGCCTTGGCCGTGTGTTTTGGGTCATTGTCATGCTGGAATAACCATCCACGACCCATTTTCAATGCCCTGGCTGAGGGAAGGAGGTTCTCACCCAAGATTTGACAGTACATGGCCCCGTCAAATGATGCGGTGAAGTTGTCCTGTCCCCTTAGCAGAAAAACACCCCCAAAGCATAATGTTTCCACCTCCATGTTTGACGGTGGAGATGGTGTTCTTGCGGTCATAGGCAGCATTCCTCCTCCTCCAAACACGGCGAGTTGAGTTGATGCCAAAGAGCTCCATTTTGGTCTCATCTGACCACAACACTTTCACCCAGTTGTCCTCTGAATCATTCAGATGTTCATTGGCAAACTTCAGACGGGCATGTATATGTATTCTTGAGCAGGGGGACCTTGCGGGCGCTGCAGGATTTCAGTCCTTCACGGCGTAGTGTGTTACCAATTGTTTTCTTGGTGACAATGGTCCCAGCTGCCTTGAGATCATTGACAAGATCCTCCCGTGTAGTTCTGGGCTGATTCCTCACCGTTCTCATGATCATTGCAACCCCACGAGGTAAGATCTTGCATGGAGCCCCAGGCCGAGGAATATTGACAGTTCTTTTGTGTTTCTTCCATTTGCGAATAATCGCACCAAATGTTGTCACCTTCTCACCAAGCTGCTTGGCGATGGTCTTGTAGCCCATTCCAGCCTTGTGTAGGTCTACAATCTTGTCCCTGACATCCTTGAAGAGCTCTTTGATCTTGGTCATGGTGGAGAGTTTGGAATCTGATTGATTGATTGCTTCTGTGGACAGGTGTCTTTTTTACAGGTAACAAGCTGCTGTTAGGAGCACTCCCTTTAAGAGTGTGCTCCTAATCTCAGCTCATTACCTGTATAAAAGACACCTGGGAGCCAGAAATCTTTCTGATTGAGAGGGGGTCAATTCCCTCATTAAAATACAAATCAATTTATAACATTTTTGACATGCGTTTTTCTGGATTTTTTGGTTGTTCAAATAAACCTACCATTAAAATTATAGACTGATCCTTTTTTTATCAGTGGGCAAACATACAAAATCAGCAGGGGATCAAATACTTTTTTCCCTCACTGTAGTCTCATTATTGTTATTTTATTGTGTTACTACCACCTTTTATTTTTTTTGCAAATATTTCTTACTTTTTAACTCGGCATTGTTGGGAATGGGCTCATAAGTAAGCATTTCACAGTCTACACCTGTTGTATTCGGTGCATGTGACAAATACAGTTAGATTTGATTTGTGACAGGCTTATGTGATTATGGGTAGTTTTGTGAGGCCCTCTGCCCTTGTCATGTGTTGTACAGGAGCCTCCTATTCACACCGCCCTCTCCTGTCTGATCTTATCAATGGGGAGAGAAAGAGAGCGGACGTGGGCTACAGCGTTGCATGGCCTAACTAACTGAACACACAACCCATCGCCAATGTAGCTAACTGCTTACAATGATGCCATTTAATAGGGTATTGATTCTGCCTGTACAGGGTCAATCATGGGATCAATAGTGTGTGTGCTGGATGGGGAGAGGGGGAAAGGGGGGAGGGGGGGTATCAGGTCTCCTGCTGTGTTCGTTCTACCCCTGTCCTCCTTTGTGTGGACCAAGGTGTCCAGTGAGGAGTGAAGGGGTGAACTCAACACCCCCTTGTTAGGGGAATCACATGCCTCTGTCTAGCCAGATCGGAGCGGAGGGCAAGGTGTCCACTAAGAGTCTATAATATGGTAGGGAGACAGTAGCTGTTTGATTACAGATAGGCTATGTTGTTTGTGTGACAGGAGAATTCCATTGATATTGATGTGTGTTGGGAGCCTGGTTGTGTGTGATCTGTGATGTATGTAGTATGATGTTGATTGACCCAGATAATCTAACTTCTGGCAACAGAACATGGAGCCAAATAACACAATGCAACACCACTGGGATCATTCACACACACACGCACACACGCACACGCACGCACACACACACACACGCACACACACACGCTCACGTTGCTGAGATCAGGACCCTGTAGAGGTCGTGCCTCATGACAGAGTGATCTCATTTAGAATTCCTTAAGAGATGTCAATTGTGCATATTTCTAAAGCGTATTTGTAAATAGATCCTTTGTAAATAGCTCCTCTCTTGGCAATCAAGAGGCTGCTCTCTGCACAGCAGCATTAAAAATTGATCCCGAGCAGAGCCGGGGTGAAGCGCTAACATCGCTGCCAAATGACTGATTAAAAAGAAAAACCTTTAATCTTTGCTTAAAAGTGTCTACTGCCTTGGCATGCCTTCCACCAAGCTCTACCATCTTTCAGAGCTTGGGGGGTTGGGGGGAAAGGCAGGGGGTGCCGCGGGGTGAGGCAGGGGGGGTCGTCGAAGAAGAAACAGGGTCACACTCAGACGAGGACCCCGTCGTTGTAAATCTCAAAGTATAGTTCTAGCAGATCTAGGGTCAGTTTTTTCATACTTCCTTCACTCCACTTCTCACTCCTTGACTCCTTCCTTCACTAATTCAGTCCTTCACACTCAATCACGGTCTTTTGTTAAATGCACTTTAAATGAATTGCGATTTGATTTGACTTAGCCCCACCTTATGCATTGGGAGGTTGAATACATACAACCAGCCATACGGTCAGGAGGTCAAGTGCAGTCCAGTTGACCTGGCTAGAGTGAAGTGGATTTCAGGTTGCTGCGCCAGAGAAGAAATACCAGGAATCTATGGATTTCGCTCTTAGCGACATTCTGTTCTTCCACCACAAGAGAGTTATGTCAATAAACCATGTGCTAATGACGTAATATGAAATACGCTATCTGTATTGGAAGCCAATTGATGTGTTCAGTCGCTGTCTCAAGTTCTCTGCAACATATGAATAGACAGAGTAAAGAGAGAGTCTGAGGGAAAGAGAGGTGGAACGCTGCACATTATTCTAAGCTGAAAGTGAAGGAGAAAGAATGAGTGCGAGCGAGAGAGTGAACGAGAGAGAGAGAGAGAGAGAGAGATAGAGAGAGAGAGAGAGAGAGACAGAGAGAGAGAGAGAGAGAGAGAGAGAGAGAGAGATATAGAGAGAGAGAGAGAGAGAGGAGAGAGAGAGAGACAGAGAGAGACAGAGAGAGACAGATAGGAGAAGAGAAAGAGAGAGAAGAGAGAGAGAGAGAGAGAGAGAGAGAGAGAGAGAGAGAGAGAGAGAGAGAGAGAGACAGAGAGAGACAGAGAGAGAGAGAGAGAGAGAGAGAGTCTTGTTTTGAAGGGGATTCTTGACAGTGCACAGCAGAGGCGACTGTGTGTTTTTGCTGGTATTTTAGAGAGCAGAGAGGGATATAGGGAATGTGCCCTCACAGAGACTGGAGTTGGCTTCAAAGTAAGTAGGTAAAGTAAGATACACACACTCCCTCTTTACTCAGCCAATATTACTCTCACTCACTCACTCACTCACTCACTCACTCACTCACTCACTCACTCACTGACTCACTCACACACACACACACACACACACACACACACACACACACACACACACACACACACACATACATACACACACACGCAGTCTTTACTCAGACAATCATTCATACACTCACTCACTCACAGACACACACAGACACACACACACTCACTCATCCTTCCTTCTCTCACTTCTCACTCATCGACACATTCCTTCACCCATTCAATCCCTTCATCACTTTTTATATTTTATATAGTCATTTCTGGGTCCTCACTTTATTCAGCACATCACCCCCCAAAAATCTAAAGAATGGAAAATATATCAATCTCCTTCACACACACACACACACACACAGAGAGAGAGAGACATACACAGACACACACACCCTCCTCCCCATCGCCATGTCATCCAGGTGTTTACTGTCATTTCCAGGGTTTTGTCTAATCCTCTCACCACTCCGGAGGCTCCCCTCTCTGACATGTCACTGGCTTTACTCTCTCTCTCTCTCTTTCTCTCTATTTCGCTTTCTCTATCACACACAGACATACATATACACACATACACACACACGTTGACACAAACGTTTATTGGCGCACTCTCATGCAAACACGCAAAATGAATCACACACCAATACATTTTCAGACTATTTTCCAGTCACATGCTGAGTTTACTGTAAGCATTCATTAAAAAACTTGATTTACTGTAACTAATTGAGACAAATAAGATAGACAAAGAAAATGAATGAATACTAGAGAAACTAGAGAAGCACGAAGTGAAACCCACAGGACCAGAATGTATTTCTGCTCTACTTTCATGAAGCAGCCAGGTCACCAGTGATACTAGTCAGGATTAGACGTCCATTCATGTCTGAGGATGTTGGGAGATGACGTGGGAACCAGGTTCAACAGTGAGTGCTGTTATCTTCAAGTAGGTTTCAGTTTTGCTAGGGTGTTGGGGATGGGGATGTTGGATGGGCGTGAGCATCTTCTTCTGGTGCAGACAGACACACACACACACACGCACGCGCACACGCACACGCACATGCAGCTGCCTCTAGTGCAGAAGGTTGCATGTTCGAATACAGCAATAGAAAGTTGCTTTTCGCGATTTTTGTTTTAAGGCTATCCCAAATCTTAACCCTTACCTTAACAAATCAGAGTTAATACCTATCCCAAACCTTAACCATTCAGAGTTAATACCAATCCCAAACCTTAACCCTTACCTTAACCATTTTGGAGATAATGCCTAAACTTAAGCCTAACCTTAAAAAGTTGGAGTTAAGGCTGAAACTTAACCTTAAACACTTTGAAATGTTACATTTGGAACAACTTCAATATTTGACGTTTGAGAAACATGGATGAACGTCTAGTTCTGAAGTGAGACCATGAGAGCTTGTTGCATTAAGAAGTCTGTTTCCACTGAGTGTGTGTGTGTGTGTGTGTATTTGCATGCGAGCGATGGAGAAAGATATCTGCTTAATTACACTCCAAATCCTACTTAATTGGCAGCACGTTTTTAAATGGGGTCAGATGTTGCAGGGCAGTTTTCTCCTACCCCTACTTCTACTTCACTGCATAGCATCTGATAATGGGTTCAGGTGAGCTCTATTGATCTGTCTGAGGCTTTAGACTGGGAACACCTCTGTGATAAACTTACACAGAACACCCAGCATTCCAACAACGACAGCCAGTCTATAGCTCTCCTTTCCCCATGGCTTGACTGGCTCCTGGCTCATTAGGTCCTGTGTAGCTCAGTTGGTAGAGCATGGCTAAGCACCAGGGTTGTGGGTTTGATTCTCACGGGGTACCAGATGGAAAAAGTATTAAAATGTATGCAGTCGCGATGGATAAGATTGTTTACAAAAAAATGTCAATAAATGCAAGGTGACATTTGTTGAGTCACAACTCCATTGACACTGTGGCTGTGCAATGAGTGGGTATTACATTTAAGCCCCTTAATAAAGGCAATTAGAATTATACCACAGTGCTCACGAAGGTGACCTTATGGCAAACTACCCCCACCTTCTTTCCCTCACTTTAACCAGACAGTGTGTGTGTGTGTGTGTGTGTGTGTGCGTGCGTGCGTGCGAGCGTGCGTGCGTGTTTTAATATTATTTCTTCGTCCGCCAGGTCCCTGTTAACCACGCTGAGGTTGGACTCCACACCCGTTCCCCGGCTGATTGGCTGGGCTCGTGGCCGTCTCGCTTGATGACCAGGGGAAACCAGGTGCCCTGAGACAGAAAAAGACAGAGGGAGAAAGAGAGGGAGAGAAAGAGAGGGAGAGAAAGAGAGGGAGAGATACAGGGGAAGAGAGAGGGAGACGGACCATTACGTGATCCAGCGGTTGCCATGACGTGGGCCCCATCTGAGATGGACGGGACAGGAAATGGCCACAGATCTCACAGTCTCCTGTCAGAATTAATGTTCATCCATGTTTCTCAAACGTCAAATTTCAAATCAAATTTTTGCTGGTGGTGATGGTAGTGATGATGATGGTGGTGGTATTGGTAGTGATGATGATGGTGGTGGTGGTGGTGGTGGTGGTGATGGTGGTGGTGATGGTGGTGATGGTAGTGATGATGATGGTGGTGGCGATGGTAGTGATGATGATGGTGGTGGTTATGATGGTAGTGATGATGATGGTGGTGGTTATGATGGTAGTGATGATGATGGTGGTGGTGATGGTGGTGGTGGTGATGGTAGTGATGATGATGGTGGTGGTTATGATGGTAGTGATGATGATGGTGGTGGTGATGGTGATGGTAGTGATGATGATGATGGTGGTGGTGATGGTGGTGGTGGTGATGGTAGTGATGATGATGGTGGTGGTGATAGTAGTGATGATGATGATGGTGGTGATGTGATGGTGATGGTGATGGTAGTGATGATGATGGTGGTGGGGATGGTGATGGTGGTGGTAGTGATGGTGATGGTGGTGATGGTAGTGATGATGATGGTGGTGATGTGATGGTGATGGTGATGGTAGTGATGATGATGGTGGTGGGGATGGTGATGGTGGTGGTAGTGATGGTGATGGTAGTGGTGATGGTGGTAATGACGGTGGTGGTGACAGTGGCGATGATGGGGATGGTGATGGTAGTGATGATGATGCCTTCCCTGTAGCTCAGTTGGTAGAGCATGGTGTTTGCAACGCCAGGGTTGTGGGTTCGATTCCCACGGGGGGCCAGCACAGAAAAAAATGTATGAAATTGTATGAAATGTATGCATTCACTACTGTAAGTCGCTCTGGATAAGAGCGTCTGCTAAATGACTGAAATGTAAATGTAAATATGGTGGTAGTGGTGATTACGGTGGTAATGGTTGTTATGTTGAAGGTGGTGATGGTAATGGTTGTTATGTTGAAGGTAGTGGTGATGGTGAAGGTCGTAATGGTTGTTATGTTGAAGGTAGTGGTGATGGTGAAGGAGGTAATGGTTGTTGTGGTGAAGGTGGTGGTGATCGTGTTGGTGACGGTGGTGGTGATGATGATGGTAGTAGTGATGGTGGTGGTGATGGTGAAGTTGGTAATGGCATTGATGTTTAAGGTGGTGGTGATGGTGAAGGTGGAGGTGGTGTTGATGGTGGTGGTGATGGTGATGGTGGTAATGGTTGTTATGTTGAAGGTTGTGGTGAATGTAAGGTGGTGGTGATGGTGGTGATGTTGAAGGTGGTGGTGATGGTGAAGGTAGTGGTGGTGGTGGTGAGGATGGTGGTGTTGGTGTGACGGTGGCGAAGATAGTGGTGGTAGTGGTGATGGTGGTGGTGATGGTGGTGGTGTACTGAACCCCAGAAGGAGAACCATCCAGAAGAACGCTGGTCCTTAAGCCCAGCCTGGTAATGCTCCCTGTCCAAGCCACACCCACTGCCACAGACCAGGATGTGGACCAGGACCAGGAGACCAGCAGGCTTCCTCACACCCAGGGGATAGGGCCATCTCTCCCATGCATGCCTACCTCCAGCCCAGAACTCCCTGCCCCTCTCCTCATCTTCCTCTGGTCTCTCCAGAGAGAACCAAATCCACAGAAGGTCTGTCTACTACACTGATAGCTCCAGGAAAGAAGATGCGATGACCACCGAAGCCATCCTGTCAAACAGACATGGGGCCTTTCAGCAGAACTCAACTCTGTGGAATGGAGGCGGCAGCCATGTGTGGAATCCTCTGGGGTGAATCCAAGGTGAACAGCCACCTCAAGGGTCCAACGTGTTCCTAGGACCACAGTGCTGGATGAGTTTTTGTTTAAGTTCTCGTAAAACCAGCCAACGGATTTCCTAAAGGTTTGAATACTTGTGGTGTTGAAGACGTAAAGATCTGATCCTTGTCTGAGATATTTCACTGTGAAGTGTCCTCTGCATTCTTTCATCTCAACCATTCCCATGTGTCTGCTACTAAGCTCATCTGACTGTGAGAAACGGATGTGCTGCAGAGATAACACAATACAACATGTCCTTGCTTAATGAGGAACCGGATCATTACACAAGACTGTTTTTTTTGGAATCCTCAGGAAATGTGATAATGTTTTGTTAAATTTCCTTCCTCCTTTTTCATGGTGAGAGGTCCCCTTCAAAGTAGTGTCTACTGTATAGACAGTATAGACTGCTATACCTCTCTGGTATAGCACCCTGAGAGAGGCATGAGTAACAGCCGACGTATAGAATCTGCCGGACTAGGATGATAGGCCCTGTTCATAACTCACTAGCTGAATGTCCAGTCAGTCAATCACTTGATCTGTAATCACAAATGCTGCCAGAAATTACATGAGTGATGAGCTGTAATAAAAGTGCTTACTTTTCCTGCTCTGTCTCTTAAGTGTTTTTGACAGACCCCCTCAGTCCCAGGAGGCCACGGCTGTGAAACAAAATCCCCATATAAACTGCCTCATTGTCTCGGCTAGTGTGTGTGTGTGTGTGTGTGTGTGTGTGTGTGTGTGTGTGTGTGTGTGCTTCTACATTATTCCTCTACTGTACTGTTTAACTCATATCTCTATAGAGAAAACTCTCTTGCTTGAATTGTCACTCTTTGAGACAAATGATCCACACTTCAGTGAATAACATGGCATTTCCAACTCCATCATGTAGCTACTATTTCTAAGAGCTACCGTGTGTGTGTGTGTGTGTGTGTGTGTGTGTGTGTGTGTGTGTGTGTGTGTGTGTGTGTGTGTGTGTGTGTGTGTGTGTGTGTGTGTGTGTGTGTGTGTGTGTGTGTGTGTGTGTATGGGTGTATGGGTGTATGGGTGTATGGGTGTGTGTGTACTGTAATTAGATTATTAGTGTGAGCACTGTTTCCTCCAGACACATGCCTGTAAACAGACCCAGGTCCCTGTTAACCACGCTGAGGGTGGACTCCACATCCGTTCCCCGGCTGCTCGGCTGGGCTCATAGCTGCGTCGTTTGATGACCAGGGGAAACCAGGTGTCCTGAGACAGAAAAATACAGAGAAGGAGAAAGAGAGGAAGAGAAAGAGAGGGAGAGAAAAAGGGAGAGAAAGAGAGGGAGAGAAAGAGAGGGAGAGAAAGAGAGGGAAAGATACAGGGGAAGAGAGAGGGAAACGGACCGTTACGTGATCCAGCGGTTGACATGACGTGGGCCCCGTCTGAGATGGACGGGACAGGAAAAGGCCACGCGCAGAGTGGAATGAAAAGGAGGATGGCAGGTCGGTGGGGCTTTGTGGGGATGGAGGAGAGCTACCAGATTTCACAGTCTCCTGTCAGAATTAGATGTTCATCCATGTTTCTCAAACGTCAAATTTCAAGTGTTTAAGGTTAAGTTTAGACATTAACTCCATATTTTTGTTGGTGGTGATGGTAATGATGGTGATGGTGGTGGTGATGGTGATGGTGAAGGTGGTGGTGATGGTAGTGGTGATGGTGGTGGTGACGGTGGTGGTGACGCTGACGATGATGGTGGTGATGATGGTAGTAGTGATGGTGGTGGTAATGGTGAAGGTGGTGGTGATGGTGTTGATGTTGAAGGTGGTGGTGATGGTGAAGCTGGTAATGGGGTTGCTGTTGAAGGTGGTGGTGATGGTGAAAGTAGTGGTGGTGGTGATGATGGTGGTGATGGTGGTGGTGACAGTGGTGAAGGTAGTGGTGTTGATGTTGAAGGTGGTGGTGATGGTGAAGATGGTGGTGATGATGGTGGTGATGGTGGTGGTGTTAGTGGTGACGGGGGTGAAGGTAGTGGTGGTAGTGGTGATGGTGTTTATGGTGGTGGTGTACTGAACCCCAGAAGGAAAGCCATCCAGAAGCACACTGGTCCTTAAGCCCAGCCTGGCAATGCTCCCTGTCTCAGCCACACCCATTGCCACAGACCAGGATGTGGAACAGGACCAGGAGACCAGCAGGCAGCCTCACACCCAGGGATAAGGACCCCTCCTCTACTGTACTGTTAAACTCAAATCTCTATAGAGAAAACTCTCTTGCTTGAATTGTCACTCTTTGAGACAAATGATTCACACTTCAGTGAAGAACATGACATTTCCAACGCCGTCGTGCAACTACTACTTCTAAGAGCTACCGGTAAGGCCCCACTGGATCCCTCTCATATTTCCACATAACAGTGACATCCCAAAGTCTTATACAGAGGGATCAAGACAGCTATTGATTTTTACTGTTGATCTGTTTTTCCTGCCTTCTATATGATGATGCTGATGGTGGTGATGTTGAAGGTGGTGGTGGTGGTGGTGATGGTGGTGACGGTGGTGAAGGTAGTGATGGTAGTGGTGATGGTGGTGGTGGTGGTGGTGATGTTTGTGGTGGTGACGGTGGTGAAGGTAGTGGTGGTAGTGGTGGTGGTGGTGATGGTTGTGGTGGTGACGGTGGTGAAGATAGTGGTGGTAGTGGTGATGGTGGTGGTGGTAAAGATAGTGGTGGTGGTGATGGTTGTGGTGGTGACGATGGTGAAGATAGTGGTGGTAGTGGTGATAGTGGTGGTGGTGATGGTTGTGGTGGTGACGATGGTGAAGATAGTGGTGGTAGTGGTGATAGTGGTGGTGGTGATGGTTGTGGTGGTGACGGTGGTGAAGGTAGTGGTGGTAGTGGTGATAGTGGTGGTGGTGATGGTTGTGGTGGTGACGGTGGTGAAGGTAGTGGTGGTAGTGGTGATAGTGGTGGTGGTGATGGTTGTGGTGGTGACGGTGGTGAAGGTAGTGGTGGTAGTGGTGATAGTGGTGGTGGTGATGGTTGTGGTGGTGACGGTGGTGAAGATAGTGGTGGTAGTGGTGGTGGTGGTGGTGGTGGTGATGGTGGTGGTGGGGATGGTGGTGGTGTACATTTCCAACTCCATCGTGTAACTACTACTTCTAAGAGCTGCTGGTAAGGCCACACGGGATCCCTCTCATATTTCCACATAACAATGACATCCCAAAGTCTTCTACAGAAGGATCAAGACAAGTATTGATTTTTACCGTTGATGTGTTTTTCCTGCCTTCTATATGTTTTCTATTTGAACTGTAACATGGTTGTTACGTGCAGAATACCATTTATCCCATGAGTGTTAGACAATGTGTACATCCCAGTCTTCTTTACGGCAATAGAGGGAATAGATCTGGCCTGGCTTATGAAGATGGAGGTGGTGTTTCTAAGAGGTTGACACAAAACTTCAACAGCTCACAGCTCATTCATGCAGTTCTGCTATGGCCAAAAAGCCATAGGATGTAATGGCACTGTAATGATTTGACCTTTTGCTCAGGGTTTCCAACCCAGTACGGCGAAAGCAACAACCCTCCCCATATGAAAAGAATATATATACTATGGTATAAATACTATAGTATTCACTGTAGTGTTTTTTCAGACTTTACTGTAGTAGAAGAAAACTGTAGTATTTCAGCTTTAGCAATTAAAATGTAGTATTGTAGTATACTGCAGTATTTACTGTATTGGTTTTGCAGACTGTAGTATTTACTGTAGTGTTTTTGTAGACTGTGGTATACCTTTTATTATTTAATGTGGCAATTTTGCAGAAATTACAGTGGATTTTACTATAGTGTTTTTTTTATATATATTTTATATAGAAGTGGAGGCTTTCTCCTTGAGAAAACCTACTGGAGAAATACTAAAAGAGAACATGTTCCATAACCTGTAGACAAAATATTATTTTTTAAAATCTTTATTTAACTAGGCAAGACACTTAAGAACAAATTCTTATTTTCAACGATGGCCTAGGAACTGTGGGTTAATTGCCTTGTTCAGGGGCAGAACTACAGATTTGTACCTTGTTGGCTCAGTGATTTGAACTTGCAACCTTTTGGTTACTAATCCAATGCTCTATCCACTAGGCTACACTGCCACAATAGATAGGTTGATTGATAGATAGATAGATAGATAGATAGATAGATAGATAGATAGATAGATAGATAGATAGATAGATAGATAGATAGATAGATAGATAGATAGATAGATAGATAGATAGATAGATAGATAGATAGATAGATAGATAGATAGATAGATAGAGATTGGGATATATGGGAGGGGAATGGGCAGGGCATATGCAAATAAAATACTGTAGTATTTACTATCCTTTAAAAAATGTAGTGTTATTGCAGACATTACTGTAGTATTTACTACAGTTAATTTTTTTGTGGATAGTACTGTAGTATTCTACAGTATATTACAACATTCTATAGTAAATACTACACATTGATTTTTATTAATTTTTTTAACCTTTATTTAATTAAGCAAGTCAATTAAGAACAAATTCTTATTTTGCAATGACGGTCCTACCCCGGCCAACCCCTCCCCTAACCCGGACAACGCTGAGCCAATTGTGCGTCGACCTATGGGACTCCTGATCACAGCCGGTTGTAATACAGCCCGGGATCACACCAGGGTCTGAAGTGACGCCTCTAGCACTAAGATGCAGTGCCTTAGACCGCTGCGGCACTCGGGAGCCCTCACAAGATAATAAATGATCGAAGAATACTACATTATGTAGTTTAGTATTCGACCGTATACTACAGTCTACTACATCATTCTATAGTAAGTACTGTAGTATTCTATAGTACACTGTAGTATTTTTTTCATGTGAGTCTGTTGTTCCAGAGCATCCATGGCATCATGAGGTGGGGTGGGACAGCTTTATTGATACGCCCTGACCTTAATAATTATACAATGGCCAGCTTGCACTATTGATCACCCCTATTGATAAAAAAAAAAAAAAACATATTCACTGTAAAGGTCTGTTGATTTGACGCATTACGGCGTAAATCTCTCCGCACAAGCAGGCCAGCCATGCAGGGCCTCCCACTACTGAGTGATGGATGTGAACCAAACAAAGATAAATACTGTCTCGCATACAAACACCTATTCAGATGGTGCCACAGATGTCACTCTTTAGTAGCTGATAATATTCCTGCACAGCAGGAAATGCAAACTTGCAGGTAATGCTTCTAAGGTTGTAATTTCCACTTTGAATTTTCAGGTTTGATTTGCCCGAACGAAAAATGTATCAACCCCTACAAATATGTCCATTAATTATAATCCACATAATAATTCACATTTCCTGTTGATTCAGGATTATTTTCGTGTTGTAACAAATTGGCTCAAATTAAGATCCTATATCTGTAGTAACAGAGTTAAAGACAAATAAAGAAATAATGATATCCATATCTCTATGCTATACTGTGGGAGTAAGCACATAGAGATGACAAGTGGGATCTCCTATCCAGCCGCTGGTATATGTCATATATATGATG
>NW_021823518.1:37500-38921 GCF_901001165.1 Salmo trutta | reverse complement strand
GGGTTGGGCCTGGTTAGTACTTGGATGGGAGACCGCCTGGGAATACCAGGTGCTGTAAGCTTTTTGTCCACGAGGGTGTGCTCTTACACTATTTCATCAGCAACACTGCCTTGTAGTAAGCATTTAATGATGAATTGACTAAATGCAGCTTCCTGCTGCAAAATGCAGTCTGTTTATCAGACTCACTTTGACTATATATGTTGTACCAAGAGATTGTTTATCGTTTACGGCCATACCAGCCTGGGTACGCCTGATCTCGTCTGATCTCGGAAGCTAAGCAGGGTCGGGCCTGGTTAGTACTTTGATGGGAGAGACCGCCTGGGAATACCAGGTGCTGTAAGCTTTTTGTCCACGAGGGTGTGCTCTTACACTATTTCATCAGCAACACTGCCTTGTAGTAAGCATTTAATGATGAATTGACTAAATGCAGCTTCCTGCCTTTTTAATAGGATCAAAGTTCAGTGTCGTTGTCAGTTTAGCATCTGCCTTGTATTATAAAGACAAATATATATTGTTGCTGAATGCAGCTTGTGTGTGCTTTGTGCTCCCTTACCCTGGTTCACATGATGAAAAGAAATAAAGTTTGTATTTATCCAACTACCCTGTGCTATAAAGTGATGGCTACAGTGTTTGTAATTTCTTCTACTTTTTCAGTGACACAAAGTTCAAGCTGCATATCTAATTGGTGAAAATGCATGTCTGTTTATCAGACTCACTTTGACTATATATGTTGTACCAAGAGATTGTTTATCGTTTACGGCCATACCAGCCTGGGTACGCCCGATCTCGTCTGATCTCGGAAGCTAAGCAGGGTCGGGCCCTGGTTAGTACTTGGATGGGAGACCAGCCTGGGAATACCAGGTGCTGTAAGCTTTTTGTCCACGAGGGTGTGCTCTTACACTATTTCATCAGCAACACTGCCTTGTAGTAAGCATTTAATGATGAATTGACTAAATGCAGCTTCCTGCCTTTTTAATAGGATCAAAGTTCCGTGTGTTGTCAGTTAGCATCTGCCTTGTATTTATAAGACAAATAATAATATTGTTGCTGAATGCAGCTTGTGTGTGCTTTGTGCTCCCTTACCCTGTTCAAATGATGAAAAGAAATAAAGTTTGTATTTTATCCAACTACCTGTGCTATAAAGTGATGGCTACAGTGTTTGTAATTTCTTCTACTTTTTCAGTGACACAAAGTTCAAGCTGCTTATCTAATTGGTGAAAATGCAATGTCTGTTTATCAGACTCACTTTGACTATATATGTTGTACCAAGAGATTGTTTATCGTTTACGGCCATACCAGCCTGGGTACGCCCGATCTCGTCTGATCTCGGAAGCTAAGCAGGGTCTGGCCTGGTTAGTACTTGGATGGGAGACCGCCTGGGAATACCAGGTGCTGTAAGCTTTTTGTCCACGAGGGTGTGC
>NW_021823518.1:25000-27500 GCF_901001165.1 Salmo trutta | reverse complement strand
ATTGGCTTCGGATTCTGGGGGTGCGGTGGAGAACCCGAAGGTGTCTGTAGTCCCGGGAGGCTCTTCTCAGGAGATGGCTCCTGCTCGGGATGATTCTTACAAGCGTAAAGGGTCTGGAGAAGAGATGACGGGGGAAGAGATGGAGTTTATACAATCTGAGCGGAGGGATAATAAAAAGAACCTGATAGCCAAGAAGAAGAAAAGGGTAAAAGATCTATCATGACGGACTGGATTGATTTCCTCCTCTATGTATCCGTTATGGTGAGAGTTGTCTCTATCAACACCAATGGACTTCGTAGCAAAGAAAAGCTAGAGCTGGTGTTGGAAGCTTTCTGTGCAGACATATTATGTCTTCAGGAGACTCACTGGACTGAGCCGTATATGGATAACGTAAGACAGCGATGGAATGGACAAATGTACGTGAGTAATGGTACTGTGCGTGCATGTGGAGTAGCTATTTTGGTTAAACAAGATGTTGTGTCTAATTTAAGTTTGTTATGTGCTGATAATGAAGGTCGAATGGTGGGAGTGGGTTTCACGTTTAAAGGTGTGGATTATTCATTGTACAATGTGTATGCTCCTAATACTGAAATTGAGAGAAGGGTTTTGTTTATGTCTATGGGGGGATTATGTGGGAGAAACTGTCTGCTTGTTGGAGATTTTAATGTATGGATGGATAGGTTGGATGCCTCAAGTAGCGCACATTTTGGCTCTGACTCTTCTCGTGGCGCACTATTAAAGGTAATGCAGGATGAGGATTTGGTGGATATATGGAGGGAGAGGAATCCAGATAAGCGGGTGTTCTCTCGCAGACAAGTGGTGAGGGGAGAGCTCAGGCAGTCACGCATAGATTTGTGTCTTGCTCATAGAGCGGTTGCGAACTTGGTTGTGGGGGTAGAGTATTCCCACACATTTTTTAGTGACCATGATGCTCTGCTTTTCCGGCTGGGTGCGTCGAGGGAGGGGAGGGTGGGGGGGTTGTGGTGTCTTAATGCCAGTCTGCTGAAGGATGAGGGGTTTAAGGGAGCAGTGAAAGAGTGTGTGAATGAGGCCATGTCAGATCCTCTGTTTGAGTCTGATGTGTGTGTGTGGTGGGAAGGTTTAAAAGGGGAGTTCAAGCGGCTGGCAATATATTGTGCAAGACAGGCTAGTGTGGTAAGAAGGAGGGAAGAGAGGATTCTTAAGTCCCACCTGATATTTGAGTTAGAAAAGATAGAAAATTGTCCAGGATATGATATTGCAGATTACCTGAGGCTGCGGGAGGAGTTGAAGGTCTTAGAGAGGCATAGGTGTATGGGGGCAGTGGTGAGGAGTAGAGCGCAGTATGTAGTGGAGGGGGAGAGGAGTACTGCTTTTTTTCTGGGGTTAGAAAGGCGGAAGCAGGAAAGGAGTTTTCTAACTGAGCTTTTAAATGAGCGGGGGGAGAGGGTGACAGATTTGGAAGGTATTTTGAATACAGTGCATTCTTTTTATAAAGGTTTATTTACTTCAGGCGGGGTGGATGAGGTGTGTATGAGAAGTGTGCTAGAAGCAGTGGAGGTAAGGGTGTCAACTGATGATGTGGAGATGTGTGATGCCGATTTTACATTGGCAGAGGTTAAAGCTGCAATCTTAGGCCTGAATTTGAATAAGAGCCCAGGTTCAGATGGTCTGACTGCAGAGTTTTACCGTGAGTTTAGTGACATACTAGCCCCACTGATGCTGCGTGTATTTGAGTGTATGGAGGAGAGGAGGGAAGTCCCAGAATCATTAGCTTTGGGGGTGTTGAATGTGGTGTACAAAAGGAAGGGAAGTCGACTGAAACTTGAGAACTACAGACCGATAACCCTTTTGAACTCTGACAATAAGGTGCTGGCTAAGGTAATGGCCAATAGGTTGAAAAAGGTGATGGGTAGCATTATAGCACCTACTCAGGCCTATGGGGTACCGGGGAGGGATATAGTTGACACCCTCTGCACTATCCGGGATGTAGTGAGGCATATGGGGGATGTGGGTGGGGTGGTGCTCTGTATGGATCTGAATAAAGCCTTTGATCGGGTGGAGCATCGGTTCCTGTTAGAGACCATGGCAAAATTTGGGTTTGGGCCTCGTATAAAAGAATGGGTGAAGCTTTTGTATGGGTCAGCTAGCAGTGTCGTTAAGTGTAATGGTGTGCTGACTGATCCCTTTCCCCTGGGCAGGTCTGTTAGGCAGGGTTGTCCACTGTCTGCTTTGCTGTACAGCATATCAGTTGAGCCTTTGGCTGCTTTTGTTAAGCGTGATAGAGGAGTGCATGGAGTAGACCTGCCGGGGGGTGGCGTTAGTGTGCTGCATCATTACGCTGATGATACCACCTGTACTGTGCGGGATGGAGGGAGTGTGAATTGTCTGATGAAGTGTTTTGATGTGTATGGGAGAGCTTCTGGGGCTAAGGTGAATGTTGAAAAATCTGAAATGTTATGCGTTTCTGATACGGTTGTGTCTACAAGTAACATTCCTTTTAAGACTGTTACAGAACATT
>NW_021823518.1:10000-20000 GCF_901001165.1 Salmo trutta | reverse complement strand
AGCTTCCTGCCTTTTTAATAGGATCAAAGTTCCGTGTGTTGTCAGTTAGCATCTGCCTTGTATTTATAAGACAAATAATAATATTGTTGCTGAATGCAGCTTGTGTGTGCTTTGTGCTCCCTTACCCTGTTCAAATGATGAAAAGAAATAAAGTTTGTATTTTATCCAACTACCTGTGCTATAAAGTGATGGCTACAGTGTTTGTAATTTCTTCTACTTTTTCAGTGACACAAAGTTCAAGCTGCTTATCTAATTGGTGAAAATGCAATGTCTGTTTATCAGACTCACTTTGACTATATATGTTGTACCAAGAGATTGTTTATCGTTTACGGCCATACCAGCCTGGGTACGCCTGATCTCGTCTGATCTCGGAAGCTAAGCAGGGTCGGGCCTGGTTAGTACTTGGATGGGAGACCGCCTGGGAATACCAGGTGCTGTAAGCTTTTTGTCCACGAGGGTGTGCTCTTACACTATTTCATCAGCAACACTGCCTTGTAGTAAGCATTTAATGATGAATTGACTAAATGCAGCTTCCTGCCTTTTTAATAGGATCAAAGTTCCGTGTGTTGTCAGTTAGCATCTGCCTTGTATTTATAAGACAAATAATAATATTGTTGCTGAATGCAGCTTGTGTGTGCTTTGTGCTCCCTTACCCTGTTCAAATGATGAAAAGAAATAAAGTTTGTATTTTATCCAACTACCTGTGCTATAAAGTGATGGCTACAGTGTTTGTAATTTCTTCTACTTTTTCAGTGACACAAAGTTCAAGCTGCTTATCTAATTGGTGAAAATGCAATGTCTGTTTATCAGACTCACTTTGACTATATATGTTGTACCAAGAGATTGTTTATCGTTTACGGCCATACCAGCCTGGGTACGCCTGATCTCGTCTGATCTCGGAAGCTAAGCAGGGTCGGGCCTGGTTAGTACTTGGATGGGAGACCGCCTGGGAATACCAGGTGCTGTAAGCTTTTTGTCCACGAGGGTGTGCTCTTACACTATTTCATCAGCAACACTGCCTTGTAGTAAGCATTTAATGATGAATTGACTAAATGCAGCTTCCTGCCTTTTTAATAGGATCAAAGTTCCGTGTGTTGTCAGTTAGCATCTGCCTTGTATTTATAAGACAAATAATAATATTGTTGCTGAATGCAGCTTGTGTGTGCTTTGTGCTCCCTTACCCTGTTCAAATGATGAAAAGAAATAAAGTTTGTATTTTATCCAACTACCTGTGCTATAAAGTGATGGCTACAGTGTTTGTAATTTCTTCTACTTTTTCAGTGACACAAAGTTCAAGCTGCTTATCTAATTGGTGAAAATGCAATGTCTGTTTATCAGACTCACTTTGACTATATATGTTGTACCAAGAGATTGTTTATCGTTTACGGCCATACCAGCCTGGGTACGCCTGATCTCGTCTGATCTCGGAAGCTAAGCAGGGTCGGGCCTGGTTAGTACTTGGATGGGAGACCGCCTGGGAATACCAGGTGCTGTAAGCTTTTTGTCCACGAGGGTGTGCTCTTACACTATTTCATCAGCAACACTGCCTTGTAGTAAGCATTTAATGATGAATTGACTAAATGCAGCTTCCTGCCTTTTTAATAGGATCAAAGTTCCGTGTGTTGTCAGTTAGCATCTGCCTTGTATTTATAAGACAAATAATAATATTGTTGCTGAATGCAGCTTGTGTGTGCTTTGTGCTCCCTTACCCTGTTCAAATGATGAAAAGAAATAAAGTTTGTATTTTATCCAACTACCTGTGCTATAAAGTGATGGCTACAGTGTTTGTAATTTCTTCTACTTTTTCAGTGACACAAAGTTCAAGCTGCTTATCTAATTGGTGAAAATGCAATGTCTGTTTATCAGACTCACTTTGACTATATATGTTGTACCAAGAGATTGTTTATCGTTTACGGCCATACCAGCCTGGGTACGCCTGATCTCGTCTGATCTCGGAAGCTAAGCAGGGTCGGGCCTGGTTAGTACTTGGATGGGAGACCGCCTGGGAATACCAGGTGCTGTAAGCTTTTTGTCCACGAGGGTGTGCTCTTACACTATTTCATCAGCAACACTGCCTTGTAGTAAGCATTTAATGATGAATTGACTAAATGCAGCTTCCTGCCTTTTTAATAGGATCAAAGTTCCGTGTGTTGTCAGTTAGCATCTGCCTTGTATTTATAAGACAAATAATAATATTGTTGCTGAATGCAGCTTGTGTGTGCTTTGTGCTCCCTTACCCTGTTCAAATGATGAAAAGAAATAAAGTTTGTATTTTATCCAACTACCTGTGCTATAAAGTGATGGCTACAGTGTTTGTAATTTCTTCTACTTTTTCAGTGACACAAAGTTCAAGCTGCTTATCTAATTGGTGAAAATGCAATGTCTGTTTATCAGACTCACTTTGACTATATATGTTGTACCAAGAGATTGTTTATCGTTTACGGCCATACCAGCCTGGGTACGCCTGATCTCGTCTGATCTCGGAAGCTAAGCAGGGTCGGGCCTGGTTAGTACTTGGATGGGAGACCGCCTGGGAATACCAGGTGCTGTAAGCTTTTTGTCCACGAGGGTGTGCTCTTACACTATTTCATCAGCAACACTGCCTTGTAGTAAGCATTTAATGATGAATTGACTAAATGCAGCTTCCTGCCTTTTTAATAGGATCAAAGTTCCGTGTGTTGTCAGTTAGCATCTGCCTTGTATTTATAAGACAAATAATAATATTGTTGCTGAATGCAGCTTGTGTGTGCTTTGTGCTCCCTTACCCTGTTCAAATGATGAAAAGAAATAAAGTTTGTATTTTATCCAACTACCTGTGCTATAAAGTGATGGCTACAGTGTTTGTAATTTCTTCTACTTTTTCAGTGACACAAAGTTCAAGCTGCTTATCTAATTGGTGAAAATGCAATGTCTGTTTATCAGACTCACTTTGACTATATATGTTGTACCAAGAGATTGTTTATCGTTTACGGCCATACCAGCCTGGGTACGCCTGATCTCGTCTGATCTCGGAAGCTAAGCAGGGTCGGGCCTGGTTAGTACTTGGATGGGAGACCGCCTGGGAATACCAGGTGCTGTAAGCTTTTTGTCCACGAGGGTGTGCTCTTACACTATTTCATCAGCAACACTGCCTTGTAGTAAGCATTTAATGATGAATTGACTAAATGCAGCTTCCTGCCTTTTTAATAGGATCAAAGTTCCGTGTGTTGTCAGTTAGCATCTGCCTTGTATTTATAAGACAAATAATAATATTGTTGCTGAATGCAGCTTGTGTGTGCTTTGTGCTCCCTTACCCTGTTCAAATGATGAAAAGAAATAAAGTTTGTATTTTATCCAACTACCTGTGCTATAAAGTGATGGCTACAGTGTTTGTAATTTCTTCTACTTTTTCAGTGACACAAAGTTCAAGCTGCTTATCTAATTGGTGAAAATGCAATGTCTGTTTATCAGACTCACTTTGACTATATATGTTGTACCAAGAGATTGTTTATCGTTTACGGCCATACCAGCCTGGGTACGCCTGATCTCGTCTGATCTCGGAAGCTAAGCAGGGTCGGGCCTGGTTAGTACTTGGATGGGAGACCGCCTGGGAATACCAGGTGCTGTAAGCTTTTTGTCCACGAGGGTGTGCTCTTACACTATTTCATCAGCAACACTGCCTTGTAGTAAGCATTTAATGATGAATTGACTAAATGCAGCTTCCTGCCTTTTTAATAGGATCAAAGTTCCGTGTGTTGTCAGTTAGCATCTGCCTTGTATTTATAAGACAAATAATAATATTGTTGCTGAATGCAGCTTGTGTGTGCTTTGTGCTCCCTTACCCTGTTCAAATGATGAAAAGAAATAAAGTTTGTATTTTATCCAACTACCTGTGCTATAAAGTGATGGCTACAGTGTTTGTAATTTCTTCTACTTTTTCAGTGACACAAAGTTCAAGCTGCTTATCTAATTGGTGAAAATGCAATGTCTGTTTATCAGACTCACTTTGACTATATATGTTGTACCAAGAGATTGTTTATCGTTTACGGCCATACCAGCCTGGGTACGCCTGATCTCGTCTGATCTCGGAAGCTAAGCAGGGTCGGGCCTGGTTAGTACTTGGATGGGAGACCGCCTGGGAATACCAGGTGCTGTAAGCTTTTTGTCCACGAGGGTGTGCTCTTACACTATTTCATCAGCAACACTGCCTTGTAGTAAGCATTTAATGATGAATTGACTAAATGCAGCTTCCTGCCTTTTTAATAGGATCAAAGTTCCGTGTGTTGTCAGTTAGCATCTGCCTTGTATTTATAAGACAAATAATAATATTGTTGCTGAATGCAGCTTGTGTGTGCTTTGTGCTCCCTTACCCTGTTCAAATGATGAAAAGAAATAAAGTTTGTATTTTATCCAACTACCTGTGCTATAAAGTGATGGCTACAGTGTTTGTAATTTCTTCTACTTTTTCAGTGACACAAAGTTCAAGCTGCTTATCTAATTGGTGAAAATGCAATGTCTGTTTATCAGACTCACTTTGACTATATATGTTGTACCAAGAGATTGTTTATCGTTTACGGCCATACCAGCCTGGGTACGCCTGATCTCGTCTGATCTCGGAAGCTAAGCAGGGTCGGGCCTGGTTAGTACTTGGATGGGAGACCGCCTGGGAATACCAGGTGCTGTAAGCTTTTTGTCCACGAGGGTGTGCTCTTACACTATTTCATCAGCAACACTGCCTTGTAGTAAGCATTTAATGATGAATTGACTAAATGCAGCTTCCTGCCTTTTTAATAGGATCAAAGTTCCGTGTGTTGTCAGTTAGCATCTGCCTTGTATTTATAAGACAAATAATAATATTGTTGCTGAATGCAGCTTGTGTGTGCTTTGTGCTCCCTTACCCTGTTCAAATGATGAAAAGAAATAAAGTTTGTATTTTATCCAACTACCTGTGCTATAAAGTGATGGCTACAGTGTTTGTAATTTCTTCTACTTTTTCAGTGACACAAAGTTCAAGCTGCTTATCTAATTGGTGAAAATGCAATGTCTGTTTATCAGACTCACTTTGACTATATATGTTGTACCAAGAGATTGTTTATCGTTTACGGCCATACCAGCCTGGGTACGCCTGATCTCGTCTGATCTCGGAAGCTAAGCAGGGTCGGGCCTGGTTAGTACTTGGATGGGAGACCGCCTGGGAATACCAGGTGCTGTAAGCTTTTTGTCCACGAGGGTGTGCTCTTACACTATTTCATCAGCAACACTGCCTTGTAGTAAGCATTTAATGATGAATTGACTAAATGCAGCTTCCTGCCTTTTTAATAGGATCAAAGTTCCGTGTGTTGTCAGTTAGCATCTGCCTTGTATTTATAAGACAAATAATAATATTGTTGCTGAATGCAGCTTGTGTGTGCTTTGTGCTCCCTTACCCTGTTCAAATGATGAAAAGAAATAAAGTTTGTATTTTATCCAACTACCTGTGCTATAAAGTGATGGCTACAGTGTTTGTAATTTCTTCTACTTTTTCAGTGACACAAAGTTCAAGCTGCTTATCTAATTGGTGAAAATGCAATGTCTGTTTATCAGACTCACTTTGACTATATATGTTGTACCAAGAGATTGTTTATCGTTTACGGCCATACCAGCCTGGGTACGCCTGATCTCGTCTGATCTCGGAAGCTAAGCAGGGTCGGGCCTGGTTAGTACTTGGATGGGAGACCGCCTGGGAATACCAGGTGCTGTAAGCTTTTTGTCCACGAGGGTGTGCTCTTACACTATTTCATCAGCAACACTGCCTTGTAGTAAGCATTTAATGATGAATTGACTAAATGCAGCTTCCTGCCTTTTTAATAGGATCAAAGTTCCGTGTGTTGTCAGTTAGCATCTGCCTTGTATTTATAAGACAAATAATAATATTGTTGCTGAATGCAGCTTGTGTGTGCTTTGTGCTCCCTTACCCTGTTCAAATGATGAAAAGAAATAAAGTTTGTATTTTATCCAACTACCTGTGCTATAAAGTGATGGCTACAGTGTTTGTAATTTCTTCTACTTTTTCAGTGACACAAAGTTCAAGCTGCTTATCTAATTGGTGAAAATGCAATGTCTGTTTATCAGACTCACTTTGACTATATATGTTGTACCAAGAGATTGTTTATCGTTTACGGCCATACCAGCCTGGGTACGCCTGATCTCGTCTGATCTCGGAAGCTAAGCAGGGTCGGGCCTGGTTAGTACTTGGATGGGAGACCGCCTGGGAATACCAGGTGCTGTAAGCTTTTTGTCCACGAGGGTGTGCTCTTACACTATTTCATCAGCAACACTGCCTTGTAGTAAGCATTTAATGATGAATTGACTAAATGCAGCTTCCTGCCTTTTTAATAGGATCAAAGTTCCGTGTGTTGTCAGTTAGCATCTGCCTTGTATTTATAAGACAAATAATAATATTGTTGCTGAATGCAGCTTGTGTGTGCTTTGTGCTCCCTTACCCTGTTCAAATGATGAAAAGAAATAAAGTTTGTATTTTATCCAACTACCTGTGCTATAAAGTGATGGCTACAGTGTTTGTAATTTCTTCTACTTTTTCAGTGACACAAAGTTCAAGCTGCTTATCTAATTGGTGAAAATGCAATGTCTGTTTATCAGACTCACTTTGACTATATATGTTGTACCAAGAGATTGTTTATCGTTTACGGCCATACCAGCCTGGGTACGCCTGATCTCGTCTGATCTCGGAAGCTAAGCAGGGTCGGGCCTGGTTAGTACTTGGATGGGAGACCGCCTGGGAATACCAGGTGCTGTAAGCTTTTTGTCCACGAGGGTGTGCTCTTACACTATTTCATCAGCAACACTGCCTTGTAGTAAGCATTTAATGATGAATTGACTAAATGCAGCTTCCTGCCTTTTTAATAGGATCAAAGTTCCGTGTGTTGTCAGTTAGCATCTGCCTTGTATTTATAAGACAAATAATAATATTGTTGCTGAATGCAGCTTGTGTGTGCTTTGTGCTCCCTTACCCTGTTCAAATGATGAAAAGAAATAAAGTTTGTATTTTATCCAACTACCTGTGCTATAAAGTGATGGCTACAGTGTTTGTAATTTCTTCTACTTTTTCAGTGACACAAAGTTCAAGCTGCTTATCTAATTGGTGAAAATGCAATGTCTGTTTATCAGACTCACTTTGACTATATATGTTGTACCAAGAGATTGTTTATCGTTTACGGCCATACCAGCCTGGGTACGCCTGATCTCGTCTGATCTCGGAAGCTAAGCAGGGTCGGGCCTGGTTAGTACTTGGATGGGAGACCGCCTGGGAATACCAGGTGCTGTAAGCTTTTTGTCCACGAGGGTGTGCTCTTACACTATTTCATCAGCAACACTGCCTTGTAGTAAGCATTTAATGATGAATTGACTAAATGCAGCTTCCTGCCTTTTTAATAGGATCAAAGTTCCGTGTGTTGTCAGTTAGCATCTGCCTTGTATTTATAAGACAAATAATAATATTGTTGCTGAATGCAGCTTGTGTGTGCTTTGTGCTCCCTTACCCTGTTCAAATGATGAAAAGAAATAAAGTTTGTATTTTATCCAACTACCTGTGCTATAAAGTGATGGCTACAGTGTTTGTAATTTCTTCTACTTTTTCAGTGACACAAAGTTCAAGCTGCTTATCTAATTGGTGAAAATGCAATGTCTGTTTATCAGACTCACTTTGACTATATATGTTCTACCAAGAGATTGTTTATCGTTTACGGCCATACCAGCCTGGGTACGCCTGATCTCGTCTGATCTCGGAAGCTAAGCAGGGTCGGGCCTGGTTAGTACTTGGATGGGAGACCGCCTGGGAATACCAGGTGCTGTAAGCTTTTTGTCCACGAGGGTGTGCTCTTACACTATTTCATCAGCAACACTGCCTTGTAGTAAGCATTTAATGATGAATTGACTAAATGCAGCTTCCTGCCTTTTTAATAGGATCAAAGTTCCGTGTGTTGTCAGTTAGCATCTGCCTTGTATTTATAAGACAAATAATAATATTGTTGCTGAATGCAGCTTGTGTGTGCTTTGTGCTCCCTTACCCTGTTCAAATGATGAAAAGAAATAAAGTTTGTATTTTATCCAACTACCTGTGCTATAAAGTGATGGCTACAGTGTTTGTAATTTCTTCTACTTTTTCAGTGACACAAAGTTCAAGCTGCTTATCTAATTGGTGAAAATGCAATGTCTGTTTATCAGACTCACTTTGACTATATATGTTGTACCAAGAGATTGTTTATCGTTTACGGCCATACCAGCCTGGGTACGCCTGATCTCGTCTGATCTCGGAAGCTAAGCAGGGTCGGGCCTGGTTAGTACTTGGATGGGAGACCGCCTGGGAATACCAGGTGCTGTAAGCTTTTTGTCCACGAGGGTGTGCTCTTACACTATTTCATCAGCAACACTGCCTTGTAGTAAGCATTTAATGATGAATTGACTAAATGCAGCTTCCTGCCTTTTTAATAGGATCAAAGTTCCGTGTGTTGTCAGTTAGCATCTGCCTTGTATTTATAAGACAAATAATAATATTGTTGCTGAATGCAGCTTGTGTGTGCTTTGTGCTCCCTTACCCTGTTCAAATGATGAAAAGAAATAAAGTTTGTATTTTATCCAACTACCTGTGCTATAAAGTGATGGCTACAGTGTTTGTAATTTCTTCTACTTTTTCAGTGACACAAAGTTCAAGCTGCTTATCTAATTGGTGAAAATGCAATGTCTGTTTATCAGACTCACTTTGACTATATATGTTGTACCAAGAGATTGTTTATCGTTTACGGCCATACCAGCCTGGGTACGCCTGATCTCGTCTGATCTCGGAAGCTAAGCAGGGTCGGGCCTGGTTAGTACTTGGATGGGAGACCGCCTGGGAATACCAGGTGCTGTAAGCTTTTTGTCCACGAGGGTGTGCTCTTACACTATTTCATCAGCAACACTGCCTTGTAGTAAGCATTTAATGATGAATTGACTAAATGCAGCTTCCTGCCTTTTTAATAGGATCAAAGTTCCGTGTGTTGTCAGTTAGCATCTGCCTTGTATTTATAAGACAAATAATAATATTGTTGCTGAATGCAGCTTGTGTGTGCTTTGTGCTCCCTTACCCTGTTCAAATGATGAAAAGAAATAAAGTTTGTATTTTATCCAACTACCTGTGCTATAAAGTGATGGCTACAGTGTTTGTAATTTCTTCTACTTTTTCAGTGACACAAAGTTCAAGCTGCTTATCTAATTGGTGAAAATGCAATGTCTGTTTATCAGACTCACTTTGACTATATATGTTGTACCAAGAGATTGTTTATCGTTTACGGCCATACCAGCCTGGGTACGCCTGATCTCGTCTGATCTCGGAAGCTAAGCAGGGTCGGGCCTGGTTAGTACTTGGATGGGAGACCGCCTGGGAATACCAGGTGCTGTAAGCTTTTTGTCCACGAGGGTGTGCTCTTACACTATTTCATCAGCAACACTGCCTTGTAGTAAGCATTTAATGATGAATTGACTAAATGCAGCTTCCTGCCTTTTTAATAGGATCAAAGTTCCGTGTGTTGTCAGTTAGCATCTGCCTTGTATTTATAAGACAAATAATAATATTGTTGCTGAATGCAGCTTGTGTGTGCTTTGTGCTCCCTTACCCTGTTCAAATGATGAAAAGAAATAAAGTTTGTATTTTATCCAACTACCTGTGCTATAAAGTGATGGCTACAGTGTTTGTAATTTCTTCTACTTTTTCAGTGACACAAAGTTCAAGCTGCTTATCTAATTGGTGAAAATGCAATGTCTGTTTATCAGACTCACTTTGACTATATATGTTGTACCAAGAGATTGTTTATCGTTTACGGCCATACCAGCCTGGGTACGCCTGATCTCGTCTGATCTCGGAAGCTAAGCAGGGTCGGGCCTGGTTAGTACTCGGATGGGAGACCGCCTGGGAATACCAGGTGCTGTAAGCTTTTTGTCCACGAGGGTGTGCTCTTACACTATTTCATCAGCAACACTGCCTTGT
>NW_021823518.1:0-5000 GCF_901001165.1 Salmo trutta | reverse complement strand
CTTGGATGGGAGACCGCCTGGGAATACCAGGTGCTGTAAGCTTTTTGTCCACGAGGGTGTGCTCTTACACTATTTCATCAGCAACACTGCCTTGTAGTAAGCATTTAATGATGAATTGACTAAATGCAGCTTCCTGCCTTTTTAATAGGATCAAAGTTCCGTGTGTTGTCAGTTAGCATCTGCCTTGTATTTATAAGACAAATAATAATATTGTTGCTGAATGCAGCTTGTGTGTGCTTTGTGCTCCCTTACCCTGTTCAAATGATGAAAAGAAATAAAGTTTGTATTTTATCCAACTACCTGTGCTATAAAGTGATGGCTACAGTGTTTGTAATTTCTTCTACTTTTTCAGTGACACAAAGTTCAAGCTGCTTATCTAATTGGTGAAAATGCAATGTCTGTTTATCAGACTCACTTTGACTATATATGTTGTACCAAGAGATTGTTTATCGTTTACGGCCATACCAGCCTGGGTACGCCTGATCTCGTCTGATCTCGGAAGCTAAGCAGGGTCGGGCCTGGTTAGTACTTGGATGGGAGACCGCCTGGGAATACCAGGTGCTGTAAGCTTTTTGTCCACGAGGGTGTGCTCTTACACTATTTCATCAGCAACACTGCCTTGTAGTAAGCATTTAATGATGAATTGACTAAATGCAGCTTCCTGCCTTTTTAATAGGATCAAAGTTCCGTGTGTTGTCAGTTAGCATCTGCCTTGTATTTATAAGACAAATAATAATATTGTTGCTGAATGCAGCTTGTGTGTGCTTTGTGCTCCCTTACCCTGTTCAAATGATGAAAAGAAATAAAGTTTGTATTTTATCCAACTACCTGTGCTATAAAGTGATGGCTACAGTGTTTGTAATTTCTTCTACTTTTTCAGTGACACAAAGTTCAAGCTGCTTATCTAATTGGTGAAAATGCAATGTCTGTTTATCAGACTCACTTTGACTATATATGTTGTACCAAGAGATTGTTTATCGTTTACGGCCATACCAGCCTGGGTACGCCTGATCTCGTCTGATCTCGGAAGCTAAGCAGGGTCGGGCCTGGTTAGTACTTGGATGGGAGACCGCCTGGGAATACCAGGTGCTGTAAGCTTTTTGTCCACGAGGGTGTGCTCTTACACTATTTCATCAGCAACACTGCCTTGTAGTAAGCATTTAATGATGAATTGACTAAATGCAGCTTCCTGCCTTTTTAATAGGATCAAAGTTCCGTGTGTTGTCAGTTAGCATCTGCCTTGTATTTATAAGACAAATAATAATATTGTTGCTGAATGCAGCTTGTGTGTGCTTTGTGCTCCCTTACCCTGTTCAAATGATGAAAAGAAATAAAGTTTGTATTTTATCCAACTACCTGTGCTATAAAGTGATGGCTACAGTGTTTGTAATTTCTTCTACTTTTTCAGTGACACAAAGTTCAAGCTGCTTATCTAATTGGTGAAAATGCAATGTCTGTTTATCAGACTCACTTTGACTATATATGTTGTACCAAGAGATTGTTTATCGTTTACGGCCATACCAGCCTGGGTACGCCTGATCTCGTCTGATCTCGGAAGCTAAGCAGGGTCGGGCCTGGTTAGTACTTGGATGGGAGACCGCCTGGGAATACCAGGTGCTGTAAGCTTTTTGTCCACGAGGGTGTGCTCTTACACTATTTCATCAGCAACACTGCCTTGTAGTAAGCATTTAATGATGAATTGACTAAATGCAGCTTCCTGCCTTTTTAATAGGATCAAAGTTCCGTGTGTTGTCAGTTAGCATCTGCCTTGTATTTATAAGACAAATAATAATATTGTTGCTGAATGCAGCTTGTGTGTGCTTTGTGCTCCCTTACCCTGTTCAAATGATGAAAAGAAATAAAGTTTGTATTTTATCCAACTACCTGTGCTATAAAGTGATGGCTACAGTGTTTGTAATTTCTTCTACTTTTTCAGTGACACAAAGTTCAAGCTGCTTATCTAATTGGTGAAAATGCAATGTCTGTTTATCAGACTCACTTTGACTATATATGTTGTACCAAGAGATTGTTTATCGTTTACGGCCATACCAGCCTGGGTACGCCTGATCTCGTCTGATCTCGGAAGCTAAGCAGGGTCGGGCCTGGTTAGTACTTGGATGGGAGACCGCCTGGGAATACCAGGTGCTGTAAGCTTTTTGTCCACGAGGGTGTGCTCTTACACTATTTCATCAGCAACACTGCCTTGTAGTAAGCATTTAATGATGAATTGACTAAATGCAGCTTCCTGCCTTTTTAATAGGATCAAAGTTCCGTGTATTGTCAGTTAGCATCTGCCTTGTATTTATAAGACAAATAATAATATTGTTGCTGAATGCAGCTTGTGTGTGCTTTGTGCTCCCTTACCCTGTTCAAATGATGAAAAGAAATAAAGTTTGTATTTTATCCAACTACCTGTGCTATAAAGTGATGGCTACAGTGTTTGTAATTTCTTCTACTTTTTCAGTGACACAAAGTTCAAGCTGCTTATCTAATTGGTGAAAATGCAATGTCTGTTTATCAGACTCACTTTGACTATATATGTTGTACCAAGAGATTGTTTATCGTTTACGGCCATACCAGCCTGGGTACGCCTGATCTCGTCTGATCTCGGAAGCTAAGCAGGGTCGGGCCTGGTTAGTACTTGGATGGGAGACCGCCTGGGAATACCAGGTGCTGTAAGCTTTTTGTCCACGAGGGTGTGCTCTTACACTATTTCATCAGCAACACTGCCTTGTAGTAAGCATTTAATGATGAATTGACTAAATGCAGCTTCCTGCCTTTTTAATAGGATCAAAGTTCCGTGTGTTGTCAGTTAGCATCTGCCTTGTATTTATAAGACAAATAATAATATTGTTGCTGAATGCAGCTTGTGTGTGCTTTGTGCTCCCTTACCCTGTTCAAATGATGAAAAGAAATAAAGTTTGTATTTTATCCAACTACCTGTGCTATAAAGTGATGGCTACAGTGTTTGTAATTTCTTCTACTTTTTCAGTGACACAAAGTTCAAGCTGCTTATCTAATTGGTGAAAATGCAATGTCTGTTTATCAGACTCACTTTGACTATATATGTTGTACCAAGAGATTGTTTATCGTTTACGGCCATACCAGCCTGGGTACGCCTGATCTCGTCTGATCTCGGAAGCTAAGCAGGGTCGGGCCTGGTTAGTACTTGGATGGGAGACCGCCTGGGAATACCAGGTGCTGTAAGCTTTTTGTCCACGAGGGTGTGCTCTTACACTATTTCATCAGCAACACTGCCTTGTAGTAAGCATTTAATGATGAATTGACTAAATGCAGCTTCCTGCTTTTTTAATAGGATCAAAGTTCCGTGTGTTGTCAGTTAGCATCTGCCTTGTATTTATAAGACAAATAATAATATTGTTGCTGAATGCAGCTTGTGTGTGCTTTGTGCTCCCTTACCCTGTTCAAATGATGAAAAGAAATAAAGTTTGTATTTTATCCAACTACCTGTGCTATAAAGTGATGGCTACAGTGTTTGTAATTTCTTCTACTTTTTCAGTGACACAAAGTTCAAGCTGCTTATCTAATTGGTGAAAATGCAATGTCTGTTTATCAGACTCACTTTGACTATATATGTTGTACCAAGAGATTGTTTATCGTTTACGGCCATACCAGCCTGGGTACGCCTGATCTCGTCTGATCTCGGAAGCTAAGCAGGGTCGGGCCTGGTTAGTACTTGGATGGGAGACCGCCTGGGAATACCAGGTGCTGTAAGCTTTTTGTCCACGAGGGTGTGCTCTTACACTATTTCATCAGCAACACTGCCTTGTAGTAAGCATTTAATGATGAATTGACTAAATGCAGCTTCCTGCTGCAAAATGCAGTCTGTTTATCAGACTCACTTTGACTATATATGTTGTACCAAGAGATTGTTTATCGTTTACGGCCATACCAGCCTGGGTACGCCCGATCTCGTCTGATCTCGGAAGCTAAGCAGGGTCGGGCCTGGTTAGTATTTGAATGGGAGACCGCCTGGGAATACCAGGTGCTGTAAGCTTTTTGTCCACGAGGGTGTGCTCTTACACTATTTCATCAGCAACACTGCCTTGTAGTAAGCATTTAATGATGAATTGACTAAATGCAGCTTCCTGCCTTTTTAATAGGATCAAAGTTCCGTGTGTTGTCAGTTAGCATCTGCCTTGTATTTATAAGACAAATAATAATATTGTTGCTGAATGCAGCTTGTGTGTGCTTTGTGCTCCCTTACCCTGTTCAAATGATGAAAAGAAATAAAGTTTGTATTTTATCCAACTACCTGTGCTATAAAGTGATGGCTACAGTGTTTGTAATTTCTTCTACTTTTTCAGTGACACAAAGTTCAAGCTGCTTATCTAATTGGTGAAAATGCAATGTCTGTTTATCAGACTCACTTTGACTATATATGTTGTACCAAGAGATTGTTTATCGTTTACGGCCATACCAGCCTGGGTACGCCTGATCTCGTCTGATCTCGGAAGCTAAGCAGGGTCGGGCCTGGTTAGTACTTGGATGGGAGACCGCCTGGGAATACCAGGTGCTGTAAGCTTTTTGTCCACGAGGGTGTGCTCTTACACTATTTCATCAGCAACACTGCCTTGTAGTAAGCATTTAATGATGAATTGACTAAATGCAGCTTCCTGCCTTTTTAATAGGATCAAAGTTCCGTGTGTTGTCAGTTAGCATCTGCCTTGTATTTATAAGACAAATAATAATATTGTTGCTGAATGCAGCTTGTGTGTGCTTTGTGCTCCCTTACCCTGTTCAAATGATGAAAAGAAATAAAGTTTGTATTTTATCCAACTACCTGTGCTATAAAGTGATGGCTACAGTGTTTGTAATTTCTTCTACTTTTTCAGTGACACAAAGTTCAAGTGCTTATCTACTTGGTGAAAATGCAATGTCGTTTATCAGACTCACTTTGACTAATATGTTGTACAAGAGATTGTTTATCGTTTACGGCCATACCAGCCTGGGTACGCTGATCTCGTTGATCTCGGAAG